>NC_042994.1:19866319-20060614 GCF_901001165.1 Salmo trutta
AGAGATCGAGAAAGAGAGAGATGAGAGAGAGAGAGGATTCCGAGCATGACTCTTGCGAGGTTTGATGGAGACGCGAGCGAGAGAGGAGGAGAAAGAGAGAGCAGAGCGACTGTCCACCAAAATAATACCAAAATATACACTTGCTTTATCGACTTCCAAAAAGCATTTGATTCTATTTGGCATACAGGACTGTTCTACAAAGTTATTGAAAGTGGTGTAGGGGGTAAAACATATGACATAATTAAATCAATGTATACTGGCAATACGTGCAGCATTAAAATTGGTAAGAAAAGGACAGAATTCTTTAACCAGGGGCGGGGCCTTCGTCAGGGTTGCAATCTGAGCCCTGCACTCTTCAATATTTACATTAACGAATTGGCCACTATTCTAGAAAAATCCTCAGCCCCTGGTGTTAGTCTCCACAATTCAGAAGTTAAATGCCTACTCTTCGCAGATGACCTATGCCTGCTGTCACCCACAGCACCTGGCCTACAGCAGAGCCTGGACCTGCTAGAGCAGTACTGCCAGACCTGAGCCCTGGCAGTAAACCCCAAAAAGACTAAAATAATGATTTTCCAGAGAAGATCCAGATCTCAGGGAATTAGACCAAAGTTCTCAATTGGTACAAAATATATAGAGTACTGTACACACTACAATTACTTAGGTTTAAAAATAAGCTCAACTGGACACCTTAATGAGGCAGTGAATGAACTGAGAGAGAAAGCACGCAGGGCATTCTACGCCATTAAAAAGCAAATTCAAATTGAAATACCTATTAAAATTTGGCTAAAACTAATTGAATATGTCATTGAACCAATTGCACTTTATGGCAGCGAGGTGTGGGGTCCACTTGCAAAACAAGATTTCATCAAATGGGACAAACACCCCATTGAAACCCTACATGCAGAGTTCTGTAAGATTCTCCTACGTGTCCAGAGGAAAACTACAAACAATGCATGCAGGGCAGAATTAGGCCAATATCCACTAATAATAAAAACTCAAAAAAGAGCAATTAAGTTTTGGAAACATCTAAAATACAGTGACCCCCTCTCATATCATTACCAAGCCCTGCAATGCCAAGAGCTGAGCAAAGAAAAGAGTCCCCTCATCCAGCTGGTCCTGGGGCTGAGTTCACAAACCTGTTCTACTAACACACTGAAGCCTCAGGACCAGAACATCCAATCAATCAGAATAAACCAAATTACAACACAGTCAAAACAAAACTTCATTGCTTATTGGGAAACACAAGCACAAACACAAAGCAAAATGCAGTGCTATCTGGCCCTAAATCGACAGTACACTATGGCTAAATATTTGACCATGGTTACTGATCAAAACCTTAGAAAAACCTTGACAAAGTACAGGCTCAGTGAGCACAGCCTTGCCATTGAGAAGGGTAGACACAGGAAAACCTGGCTCCCTGTAGAGGAAAGGCTGTGCAACCACTGCACAACAGCAGAACCTGAGACGGAGCTGCATTTCCTGACAAAATGTCAAAAATATAAAACAATTAGAGAGTGTCATTTCCCCAAATTTGAAATCCTTATTCAAGGTTTTAAAGACCTCTCTGATGAGGATAGGCTACCCATCCTGTTGGGGGAGGACGCAGAGAGCTGTGGGTTGGCAGCGCACTACATTGCTGCCTGCCATAAGTTGAGGGACAGTGTCTGACAGACCAATAAACCTGCACATGTCCTCAACTGTATGATTATTGTTATTGTTGAATGTATGGTTATATTGACCGTTGGTTATTGTTGTTACTGTTGTCCCGTTGACAATTTTTGATTCTCATTTTTATTTATTTTTTATATTGTAAATATCCAAAGTAAGCTTTGGCAATATGTACATTGTTACGTCATGCCAATAAAGCGAATTGAATTGAATTGAATTGAATTGAGACAGAGAGAGAGAGAGACAGAGACAGAGAGAGAGAGAGACAGAGACAGAGACAGAGAGAGAGAGAGAGAGAGACAGAGAGAGCGAGAGACAGAGAGAGAGAGAGAGAGAGAGAGAGAGAGATTTAAAATAAACCATCTTCAGCATTGAACCACCGTAGGTATTAGTTAGTAGTATTTCTTCAGAGGTGAACAGATGCTTGCTTTGTAACTACCTTTTGGGGGAATGTGAAAAGCAAGCTGAGAGAACAGAACAACACACAGATTCCCCTTGGAGTCTCCTGTATCTCAGCTCAAATGTAGGTTTTTTGTTTCTAACGATTGCCTGTCCTTGATACTCATCTTTATGACAGGATTAAAGCACACGATTTGAGATTTTATATTGACCGAAGACAACACTGGATCACTTTCACTGCAAATCAGCATACTTTATACAGGTACAGGCCAAGACAAGACTGGTTGGTATACTTCAGTCTGCCTCAGACTGACAGGATCTCAGAAGGAGGCAGAGACAGAGGGTTCAGCCCATCTTTGACATAATTGCCAATTCTACGGTGAAAGAATGCCGCTGAGACTCTGACTTTTCCACTTTAAAAGTATGCCAAACAAAAACAATTGATTGCAAAGTTAAACAAACCATCCAACTTTAGGACTTTCCACAGAAAATTTGACAAAAACACATTTACTAGAAAAATTGTGTGCAGAGTAACAGAATGCTGTTAACATTTGCCTCAGTTTATTATGTGACCACATTTTCCCCCAAAAATGTTAAATAATGTATCTAATCCGAATGAATGTTCAAAGATGTCTGCAGAAAGAATGGGGTGTCAGCTATGATAATGCAACTCGAGTTTGAACAAAAATCTATTTTGGTTATTGACCTTCAGTAAGTGAAGTGGATTTAACACCCAGTAACAAAATGATGGTAGCAGAGTGACATCATGGGTCCCTCCCTGATCTGTACTATACAGAGATGCATGGTGATGTATTCTGAATAGGTACACAAAGGTAGAACAACGATATATGCTCCTTTGCATGTTTGGGTATTATTCTACACACTAACAATAATTAGAATGAGCTCAGCCCCCAAATAATACCGGACCAAAGCAGTGCCAAGTTTGGACATCACAGTAGAGTGCAGTACAGTACAGTATAGTACAGTACAATGCAGTAAATTATACTGTACTTTACTCTAGTGTGCTCTACTGTACTGTACTAAACCCTTCTCTACTGTACAGTACAATACTGTACTTGATTGTACTGACCAATACTATACTATACTGTACTTTTTAAAAATGGAGCCAATTTGTTTTCAGCACTTTTATTTCCATAACTGATCAAAACTTGTTTTCTCATGGATCTCTCTTGTCCCTCCACAGCAGATATATGGTGAGCAAATATGTTTGGAACATTGAATCGCAATAAAATCACAGTATGGAATTGCAATACATATATAATTGTGAAAATCGCAATACATATCGTACTGGCACCTAAGTATCATGATAATATGGTATCGTGAGGTCCCTGGTAATTCTCAGCCCTCGGTGTCAATAAGAGCTGGAAGGGGTGAGATTAACTGGAGAGAGTGTAGAGAGACAGAGAGAGAGGGAGGAGCTGTCCAGACTGTTTTCACACTCCTCGTTTGACCATGAGACAAAAGGAGAAAGAAAACAGTTATGAACTGGACATAACAGTGGAAGCGAGGACAGTAGCAGGTAACCCATCTGTGATTTGTGACTACTATGAATTTCCATTGCAGCCAATTCAGTTGCAGTCATTCTGTTACTGATTTGGTGACAGAATAACACGCTTTAATCACTTAATATATCATAAACCAAATTGTTATTCGTAAAAACACTATAACTAATTAGTAGGTCTACCGTTACTTGTTACTTCTGGGAACATTCATTATCCTCTCTCATGATCGAGAGAAATTAGAACATTTCTTAAAGATATGTGGGGTTTTGGTAACAGAATGACAAAACACTAGACTATATTTCTTAAACTTACTGGAGGCAAACCATTTTGGCAAAACTAAATATAAATGATATAAGTTGGCAGGGGTCTTT
Organism: Salmo trutta; assembly: GCF_901001165.1. Lineage (NCBI taxonomy): Eukaryota > Metazoa > Chordata > Actinopteri > Salmoniformes > Salmonidae > Salmo > Salmo trutta. The sequence goes on from NC_042994.1 coordinate 19,870,284, forward strand.
ACTTCAACATTATTGTCTTTTGATGTATTTCTAATAGATTTTAAGACTGTTTCTGCTAGATGTTTTCTAAGGCCCCTTTTCCATCTGTTTGACCAGAAATCAAAGCCTTTGCTTATTCCTAATGTAGAGACATTTATATATGCCTTCATTTCTCAAAAGTATCGACTCTTAGCTTTCATTTGACACCCAATTTGATGTGCTCCTATGAACTTCTCATGTTAGTGCTCATGGGTCTTTTACATGGAAATGCCCAAATCTAGTTTACGAAGTAGACCAGACAGTGGTAACCTAGCCTGGTCCTAGATGCGTTTACGCGATCTAGAATAAAATAGAATAACATTTAGCAGAAATATAAATGCAAGGAAGGCAGTCAAAGTAATTTACAGTAAAATAATTACACGTGTACAGGGAAAAATATAAGTTTGTAGCGTTAGAGTTAATGTCCATAGTTAGTATGGATATTGGAATATAGTCCCAGTCATAGTTCACCCAGAGCTGTGCCACCCAGATCCACACTGAAGCTAACTTCTTCTTAACTTCTTAGCCAAACTGCCGCAGTCCTATCTCCGAAAGCAGGTTCCATGCAGCCCAAAGCTGAGGCTTTCATCACATTGGTATGAGCCGCCATTTGTAACATGCTATATTTTGTGTAAATTATTCATTCCGTGCCACAAAATGCAAAAATTGCTTTGTTTTGTGCCCACAAATGCCAAACGGTTATACACTGAAACCCCATGAGGGACTGTCTTCCTCCCAAATGGGACCCTATTCCCTATATAGTTCACTACTTTTGACCAGGACCCATATGGCTCTGGTCAAAAGTAATACACTATAAAGGGAATATTTTGCCATTTGGGACTCATACCGTGACTCAGAGATTCATCCCGGCATCTGAACAAAAGCTCTGCCGCTCACCCAGATGTTTATCAGCCAGGGCCCTTGGCTTTATGAGATAGTGCCTAGTGTCGCGCCAGTAGTGGCATTACTACCATCCAAGAGACCACAATGTAATTCCCTCTTTGCATATGCCATTGGGATATGATTAAGAATGCAAACTGCACCTCAAACTATCTCTCCCCATCAAACACACCAACGAGGCTCATTGCTAGGCACGTAACAGAAATGTTAATGTTCTGTTGGGCCACGATAAGGCCTACCGTCACCCACCTAGGCTCTTTTGATGTGCTTGTCAGGGCTGGGCATCGCTGTCACAAAGGGGACACTGTCTGGCTCCATTCCAAATGGCACCCTATTCCTTATATAATGCACTGCTTTTGACCAGGGCCCTGATATGCAGCCTCTGTCATTGCCCAAACTGAGGAGATATACTGAGGAGATATTGTTCCAAAGCTAGGTAGAAGATTGATATACCAATAAAAGTGTAGCGAATGAAACCATATCGGAAGTCTCCACTTCCACCTTCCTCGTGCCAATAAAAAATGAGAGACAATCAGTGACATGGGGGTGATGGTGATAATCCGTCAACAGGCAACCTATCAAAAGAGGAGCAAAGACAAACATGTCACCATGCTACTGTTGAACACAGGGGAGGTGTGTGATGTGTTCAAGTATATGCCAAAGAGGAAGAGTGTTCCTTCTTGATTTGACTTTTTCTAAAATGACCAATTTGAGGCATCAAGGCAAAGTACACAAAAATCTATTTTATTTTATTAACCCTTATTTTACTAGGTAGGTTGTCTAAGAACACATTATCGTATTACAGCAACAGCTTGGGGAAGGGTTTTCCAATATCCAAGATTGAGAATATTTGGGCCAGTTTTATAGACACAGATTAGGTCTAGTCTTGGACTGAAAAGCCCTTTCAATTGAAAATCTCCATTGAGAATGCTTTTTACTCCAGGACTAGGCAACAAATGTTTCAAATTCATGTTTAATTTATTTAGACTGTGGGTCTTTAAGAAATGCCAGGAGGGACACAAAGGTACTGGTCCACAGTTTGCACAAGAGTTTGTGTTTTCGGTTGATTGGAGAGTGACAGCACTGTCTGTGACTTCACAGGGGGCAGCGAAGGTTTAAAACGGCCAGATAACCAGTGCTCACCCTGTATTGAAATGGTTACATTTATCTTACAGCTCTCTCTGGAGATGGACCTGAAGCAGCATGTGTGATTTGGAATCCTGAGCAAACCCTCCTGTATTTCTCATAAAGAATCCTAGACCACAAATCTACATATAGAATACCATGGGTTTTGAAGTCTATTTCAGCATGTGGATAAACATATGTCTTCATACTTTTGTAGATAACTATGTAAATACATATTTATGAGGATAATATTACGTTGTGACTGTGAATGTGGGTACATCAGAGCATCTCTGTCATCCTCTTTGGTGAAACAATGTTAGCCTTGGGTGAGAAATGGGATATGGTTCTTCACAGTGACATTCATCCAGATAATAAATATCTTAAGCCCCAGTTCATAGCGTTTGTCTAAACGTAGTTAAGCAAAGACACCCACGGATACATTGCTTCGGGGGACAGTCTCTAAATCGATGAGCGCTGATAACCTGCGCATTATTTGTCTCATTATTATTGAGACAAAATAGATTTCGGGGACACGAATGTAAAATCAAATTACGGGGTAACGAAGTTAAATAGCGTGCTTCGTTCGGTTGAGAACTCCCAAGTCGTGTGTTTTGATAGACATGAGCTACTGTACACAGCTCCACACACCTTCTATAGTCTATGTTTTAATCTTCCATTTTTATTGTGTATGCTTTCTAAAGAAAGTGTCATATATTTGACACAAATCTCAATTGTCATTATTGGAAATCAGTCCTTAAATAATCAAGTAGCCTTAAGATTCTCAAAACTGCGGCTGGATCAAAGGCCCATCTGCCAATCCTAGTCCAAAAAGTTTATTGAAGACTGTCACTTGCCCAATAGATGTATGAGAGATAGGAAACAACACTGACTTTTTTATTTTAATATGGTCACTTTCTTTTTCCAAGACAAGCATCCATCTAAGGAACATAAGGCAATTAGCAATGCTGTCTACACCCACCTTTCTTCCAGACCCATATTTTTTTGTTGACCACCGGGCCCGGTTTTCCCCGGGGGTCCCCGTAGCATCCTCCTCGTCTCCTAGCAGCCCCGCGGAAGCTGTATCTGAATCCTCTCCCTCCTCCACATCCATCGTCTTGAGACGCTTAGGTGCGCTCTCGTATTCCCCTTCCTCGTATTCCTCAATGAGAGACATTGTTGATGAATACAATTTTTTTTTTTTTGGTGTTAGATGAATTCACCACCTGAGAAATAAATCACAAAAAAAGCAGTCCAGAAAGTTGCATGCATGTGGCTCTACGATACAATGTCGACCAAGCGAACTGGAATTCTGACAGCTGTGCGCATTGACGGTAATGTCACCCTCCAATACGCCCCCTTCTTGTGCGTGCATCTTCGTTCTTTTGTTCACATTGCAGATTTCTTTCCATTGGACAACCTTTGCTTCTCTTCTGAATACAGTCATTGATTGGCTATAGGGGTTATGCGTAAAAAGCGAAGATATGATAGAAGCTTCTGTATCGCGAGCCACAGTCTGTACTCTACGTGCATACCATCGAAGAGTGGGCCACTAGGCCTAATTAAAAGGTAAACAATTAAGCAAATGTATCCCATGACACTTTACATTTTAGTCATTTATTAGATGATCTGACTTACAGCAGCAATTATAGTTAAGGGACCGACGTACACAGTCAGCTCGGGGACTTCGAACCAGCGATCTTTCAGTGACTGGCCCAATGCTCTTAACAGCTAGACTACCTGCCGCCCTACTTTCACATGCAAATAGCACATCATTTCTATAAGCAATCCATAGGCTATTAATCAAGGTCTATTCTGTAATTACTATGTAATAGTAAGGTACTATTAGACTTCGAGCTATACAATGATGAAAACAATCTAATTATTATTAAGTAACTGGTTCCACAGGCTTTTTTTGGTTTACTCAACTTTTCAGTCCAAGTGTTAGGCCTACCTGAACACAAAAAAAATGATTTGGTGCACATTTATCTCCCCAAAAATGTATTTGGGCATCTTACCTAAAAGAGGCTGTGGAACCAGCAGGGCCGGTTTAATGCAGGGGCTTACCGGGGCTGAAGCCCCTGGGCCCAGGCCGTGGGGGGCCCAAGAGGCAACAATTTTGAATTTAAATAAATATATACAGTACCAGTCAAAACTATGGACACACCTACTCATTCCAGGGGGTTTCTTTATTTTTACTATTTTCTACATTGTAGAATTATAGTGAAGACATGAAAAATAAGAAATAACACATGGAATCATGTAGTAACCAAAAAAGTGTTAAACAAATCAAAATGTATTTTATATTTGAGATTCTTCAAATTAGCCACCCTTTGCCTTGATGACAGCTTTGTACACTCTTGGCATTCTCTCAACCAGCTCATGAGGTAGTCACCTGGAATGCATTTCATTTAACAGGTGTGCCTTGTTAAAAGTTAATTTGTGGAATTTCTTTCCTTCTTAATGCATTTGAACCAATCAGTTGTGTTGTGGCAAGGTAGGGTTAGTATACAGAAGATAGCCCTATTTGGTAAAATACCAAGTCCATATTATGGCAGGAACAGCTCAAATAAGCAACGAGAAACAACAGTCCATCATAAGACATGAAGGTCAGTCAATCCAGAAAATTTCAAGAACTTTGAAAGTTTCTTCAAGTGCTGTGATGAAACTGGCTCTCATGAGGACCGCCACAGGAAAGGAAGACCCAGAGTTACCTCTGCTGCAGAGGATACGTTCATTAGACTTACCAGCCTCAGAAATCAACAATTAACTGCACCTCAGATTGCAGCCCAAATAAATGCTTCACAGAGTTCAAGTAACAGACACATCTCTACATCAACTGTTCAGAGGACACTGCGTGAATCAGGCCTTCATGGTCAAATTGCTGCAAAGAAACCACTACTAAAGGACACCAATAATAAGAAGAGACTTGCTTGGGCCAAGAAACATGAGCAATGGACATCTGTCCTTTGGTCTGATGAGTCCAAATTTGATATTTGTCTTTGTGAGACGCAGAGTAGGTGAACGGATGTGTGGTTCCCACCATGAAGCATGGAGGAGGAGGTGTGATGATGTGGGGGTGCTTTGCTGGTGACACTGTCAGTGATTTATTAAGAATTCAAAGCACACTTAACCAGCATGGCTACCACAGCATTCTGCAGCAATATGCCATCCCATCTGGTTTGCCCTTAGTGGGACTATCATTGGTTTTTCAACAGGACAATGACCCAAAACACACCTCCAGGCTGTGTAAGGGCAATTTGACCAAGAAGGAGAGTTTGACCAAGAAGATGGAGTGCTGCGTCAGATGACCTGGCCTCCACAATCACCCGACCTTAACCCAAGTGAGATGATTTGGGATGAGTTGGACCACAGGGTGAAGGAAAAGCAGCCAACAAGTGTTCAGCAAAGTGGGAACTCTCTGACGACTGTTGGAAAAGTATTCCAGGTGGCTACCTGGCCAAGGGTAGCCAAGAATGTGCAAAGCTGAGTGTGCAAAGAGTGTGCAAAGCTGCCATCAAGTCAAAGGGTGGCAACTTGGAAGAATCTAAAGTCTAAAATATGTTTTGATTTGTTTAACACTTTATAAGTTACTACATGATTCCATATGTGTTATTTCATAGTTTTCATGTCTTCACTATAATTATACAATGTAGAAAAAAGTAAAAATAAAGAAAAACCCTTGAATGAGTAGGTGTGTCCAAACTTTTGACTGGTACTGTGTATATATATATATATATAATGGAAATATACACGGTATCTATTAGATATACAGTATATGATTTATATTTTTTCACATCAACCGCCAACCACAGGAAGACTTAGGAGCCCGCTCTCAATGAGTGTAGACAGCCTGCAGCCTGCTGTCACTCTGCTAATCATCAGATAGGGGAGAAGAGTAGATAAGGAGCCACGTGGGTAACTGGTGGACCCTGCCTTGATTGGGTAATTGATTAATAATTAAAAAAAACTGAATTAATAAATGTGACTGTATCGAATTGCTTCTTAGTGCACGGATTTGTTTACAGAAAATGATGTTGTGCCAGGAAGGGGATTTCTTAACCTGGCCCTGGTAGGGAAACTGTTACACACACACAGTGCTTTTAATATACAATGTAAACTTACATATTTGAGACACATGATTACATTGTGCATGTTCATTTATACAATCATTTGCATTTAACATCTCCTCAACAAGGATTTGAACTAAGAACCTCTTGGTTCATGACATTCCGATCATCCTGCTATGCCACCATGTCTGTGTCAGTTATCACTTAATCTGACTATTCTCTCATTATTGATTTGATTTACTTTTTTTCTGCAATGTTAGGTTTTTCTGTATAGTCTAATGTTGATGGGACATATTGCTCTGTTTTAATGTTACTCCTTAATCACTATGATAAATAAAATATATTTTCTGGAGTGTACTTTTAACAGAGCTGAGATTTACTTTGAAGTGCAAAGTGTAGCAATACAGGTGAAATAAGTAATTGACACAGTATCAAAGCAGGAAGATTGGATGGAATGCCGTAAACCAAGATCTGGTGATTTCAAATCCAATGTTGAATATGAATTACTGTCTAAATGAACATGCACAATGTAATCATGTATGTAATCATTGCATGTTGAAAGCACTATGTGTGTGCAACTAGTTCCACTACCATTTTTAGGTAAAATGCCGAAATAATAATTTCTAGTTGAATGAACATATGAGACAATTTGAGCAAACACATCATTTTAAGTTCACTTAATTTTGGCCTACAATTTCTCAAGTTGGAGCCAACACATTTTTTTAGTTCAGGTAACACTTGGACTGAAAAGTTGAGTAAGCAAAAAAAGGCTATGGAACCAGTTACTTAATAAAAATTAGTTGAAACAACTAGCTGTTGCATAACTAGTTGCATAACTTATTATAACCATTATAACTATCCTAAAATAATGCCTTTGTCAAATTTGACCATGCCTACTTAGAGTGCTACACGGTAAAATGGATTTTCTTTCAGGCAAACAATCAAATCAAAACAACATGTATTGAATAACAAATTATACATGGTTTAATTATCTATCAAGCATTTTCAGTTTGACTCTTTCTTTGTAATACAAATGTAAATGTTTATATCAAACAGTAGTTAGCTGTCAAGCAACTGAGTAACTACGCAGTTCTGTTACCATTCTCATATCTACACCAAATCAAATCAAATCAAATGTTATTGGTCATATACACATGGTTAGCAGATGTTAATGCGAGTGTAGCGAAATGCTTGTGCTTCTAGTTCCGACCGTGCAGTAATATCTAACAAGTAATCTAACAATTTCACAACTACCTTATACACACAGGTGTAAAGGAATGAATAAGAATATGTACATAAATACATGGATGAGCGATGGCCGAGCGGCATAGGCAAGATGCAGTAGATGGTATAGAGTACAGTATATACATATGAGATGAGTAATGTAGGGTATGTAAACATTATATAAAGTGGCATTGTTTAAAGTGGCTAGTGATACATTTATTACATCCATTTTTTTTATTATTAAAGTGGCTAGAGATTTGAGTCAGTATGTTGGCAGCAGCCACTCAATGTTAGTGATTGCTGTTTAACAGTCTGATGGCCTTGAGATAGAAGCTGTTTTTCAGTCTCTCGGTCCCAGCTTTGATGCACCTGTACTGACCTCGCCTTCTGGATGATAGCGGGGTGAACAGGCAGTGGCTCGGGTGGTTGTTGTCCTTGATGATCTTTTTGGCCTTCCTGTGACATCGGGTGCTGTAGGTGTCATGGAGGGCAGGTAGTTTGCCCCCGGTGATGCGTTGGGCAGACCTCACTACCCTCTGGAGAGCCTTATGGTTGTGGGCGGAGCAGTTGCCATACCAGGTGGTGATACGGCCCGACAGGATGCTCTCGATTGTGCATCTGTAAAAGTTTGTGAGTGTTTTCGGTGACAAGCCAAATTTCTTCAGCCTCCTGAGGTTGAAGAGGCTCTGTTGCGCCTTCTTCACCACGCTATCTGTGTGGGTGGACCATTTCAGTTTGTCCGTGATGTGTACGCCGAGGAACTTAAAACTTTCCACCTTCTCCACTACTGTCCCGTCGATGTGGATAGGGGGGTGCTCCCTCTGCTGTTTCCTGAAATCCGCGATCAGCTCCTTTGTTTTGTTGACGTTGAGTGTGAGGTGATGTTCCTGTCACCACACTCCAAGGGCCCTCACCTCCTCCCTGTAGGCCGTCTCGTCGTTGTTGGTAATCAAGCCAACCACTGTAGTCGTCTAGAAACTTGATGATTGATTTGGTGGCGTGCATGGCCACGCAGTCATGGGTGAACAGGGAATACAGGAGAGGGCTGAGAACGCACCATTGTGGTAACAATGCAATGTACATGCATTCTAAATGGCATGGCAGTATGGATATAGAAACATAGCTAGCCCTATTCTTTTGTATACCCCTACAATGTATACCCCTAAAATAGTTAAAGGGGCCATTTGCAGTTGCTACATCCAGATAGAATGGCGCCAGAGGAAATGGATGCTGTTTTACGGGCTCTTTACCAATTGTGCTATTGTGTGTGTTTTTTCGCGTTATTTCTAGCTTATTTTGTACATAATGTTTCTGCCACCGTTCTTATGGCCGAAAAGAGCTTCTGGATATCAGGACAGCGATTACTCACCTCGTACTGGACAAATATTTTTTCTTTAGCAAGTCGGACGCAAAGGATTTACTTCAGACACACGGAAAGACCCTCATCCCTGTCATTTGCAGGAGAAGAGATGGAGATATCCGGGATGTAGGTCAGGGTGCCTTGTAAGGATCCGACGGCGAGTGGGTAATCTGTCTCTACCATCAGTCCTATTAGCCAACATACAATCATTGGATAACAAAATAGACGAGCTACGATCACGAATATCCTACCAACGGGACATTAAAAACTGTATTATATTATGTTTCACCGAGTCGTGGCTGAACAACGACATGGATAAAATACATCCGGCCGAGTTTACTCTGCATCGCCAAGAAAGAATGGCTACCTCCTGTAAGACAAGGGTTGGCGGTCTGTGTATATTTGTAAATAACAGCTGTGGCACGAAACCTAATATTAAGGAAGTCTCAAGGTTTTGCGAGTATCTCAAGGTTTTGTGGAGTATCTCATGATAAGCTGTGGATCATACTATTTACCAAGAGTGTTTTCATCTATATTTTTCGTAGCTGTCTATTTACCGCCACAAACTGATGCTGGCACTAAGTCTGCACTCAATGAGCTGTATAAGGCCATAAACAAACAGGAAAATGCTCATCCAGAGGCGGCGCTCCTAGTGGCCGGGGACTTTAATGCAGGCAAACTTAAATCCGTTTTACCTCATTTCTACCAGCATGTTAAATGGAAAAAGGAAAGAAATCTCTAGACCACCTTTACTCCACACACAGAGACGTGTACAAAGCACTCCCTTACCCTCCATTTGTCAAATTTGACCATAATTCCTACTTACAAGCAAAAATTAAAGCAGGAAGCAGCAGTGACTCGGTCAATAAAGAAGTGGTCAGATGACACAGATGCTAAGCTACAGGACTGTTTTGCTAGCACAGACTGGAATATGTTCTGGGATTCTTCCGATGGCATTGAGGAGTATACCACATCAGTCACTGGCTTCATCAATAAGTGCATCGATGATGTCGTCCCCCGGTGACCGTACGTACATACCCCAACCAGAAGCCATGGATTACAGGCAACATCCGCACTGAGCTAAAGGGTAGAGCTGCCACTTTCAATGAGCAGGACTCTAACCCGGATGCTTATAAGAAATCCCACTATGCCCTCAGACGAACCATCAAACAGGCAAAGTGTCAATACAGGACTAAGATTGAATCGTACTACACCGGCTCTGACGCTCGTCGGCTGTGGCAGGGCTTGCAAACTATCACAGACTACAAAGGGAAGCACAGCCGCGAGCTGCCCAGTGACACAAGCCTACCAGACAAGCTAAATTACTTCTTGCTTGCTTCGAGGCAAGCAACACTGAAGCATGCATGAGAGCATCAGCTGTTACGGATGACTGTGTTTTCATGCTCTCTTAAGGATCCGCCCCTTTTTTTCAATTTTTGCCTAAAATTACATATCCAATTCTAACTGCCTCTAGATCAAGCCCTGAAGAAAGGATATGCATATTATTGGTACCATTTGAAAGGAAACACTTTGAAGTTTGTGGAAATGTGAAAGGAATGTCGGAGAATATAACACAATAGATCTGGTAAAAGATAACACAAAGAAGAAAGAAACCCTTTCTTTTGTATTTTTTTTGTACCATCATCTTTGAAATGCAAGAGAAAGGCAATAATGTACTATTCCAGCCCAGGTGCAATTTAGATTTTGGCCACTAGATGGCAGCAGTGCATGTGCAACGTTTTAGACTGATCCAATGAACCATTGCATTTCTGTTCAAGATATTGTGTCAAGTCTGCCCAAATGTGCCTAATTTGTTTTATGAATAACTTTTCATGTTCAAAATTGCGCACTCTCCTTAAACAATTGCATGGTATCCTTTCACTGTAATAGCTACTGTAGATTGGACAGTGAAGTTAGATTAACAAGAATTTAAGCTTTCTGCCAATTACAGATATGTCTATGCCCTGGGAAATTTTCTGTAATACCAACATGTTTCAAGCAGACCACCATAGTCCCTGTGCCCAAGAACACTAAGGTAACCTGCCTAAATGACTACCGACCCATAGCACTCACGTCTGTAGCCATGAAGTGCTTTGAAAGGCTGGTCATGGCTCACATCAACACCATTATCCCATAAACCTTAGACCCACTCCAATTTACATCCAGCCCCAACAGATCCACAGATGATGCAATCTCTATTGCACTCCAAACTGCCCTTTCCCACCTGGACAAAAGGAACACCTACGTGAGAATGCTGTTCATTGACTACAGCTCAGCGTTCAACACCATAGTGCCTTCACAGCTCATCACTAAGCTAAGGACTCTGGGACTAAACACCTCCCTCTGCAACTGGATCCTGGACTTCCTGACAGGCCGCCCCCAGGTGGTAAATGTTGGTAACAACACATCTGTCACAATGATCCTCAACATGGGGGCCCCTCAGGGGTGCGTGCTCAGTTCCCTCCTGTTCACCCATAGCTGCATGGCCAACACAACAGTGGTAGGCCTGAACACTGACATTGATGAGACAGCCTATAGGGAGGAGGTCAGAGACCTGGCTGTGTGATATCAGGATAACAATCTCTCCCTCAATGTGATCAAGACAAAGGAGAGGATTGTGGACTACAGGAAAAGGAGGACCGAGCACCCCCCCATTCTCATCGATGGGGCTGTAGTGGAGCCGGTTGAGAGCTTCAAGTTCCTTGGTGTCTACATCAGCAACAAACTATCATGGCTCAAACACACCAAGACGGTCGGGAAGAGGGCACAACCAAACCTATTCCCGCTCAGGAGACTGAAAAGATTTGGCATGGTCCTCAGATCCTCAAAAAGTTATACAGCTGCACCATTGAGAGGATCCTGACTGGTTGTATCACTGCCTGGTATGGCAACTGCTTGGCCTCTGACTGCAAGGGACTACGGAGTGTAGTGTGTACATCACTGGGGCCAAGCTTCCTGCCATCCAGGACCTCTATACCAGGCGGTGTTAGAGGAAGGCCCTAAAAATTGTCCAAGATTCCAGCCATAGACTGTTCTCTCTGTTACCGCACGGCAAGCGGTACCGGAGCACCAAGTCTAGTTCCATAAGGCTTCTTAACAGCTTCTACCCCCAATCCATAAGACTCCTGAACAGCTAATCAAATGGCTGCCCAGACTATTTGCATTGTGTCTCCCCCCTCTTTTACAATGTTGCTACTCTCTGGTTATTATCTATGCATAGTCACTTTAACTCTACCTACATAATTACCTCAATTACCTCGACTAACCAGTGCCGCGGAGTGCAGTGGAACAGGGGAACCCAAGAGCAGACTCAGACGAGGGGACTGGGATGAAGTAACCAAGATATTTATTGAAACACAAGGGGAAGATGGAGTGCAGGCCAGGGGAAGCTCAGGTGAGGAAACCATGTGCGGAGGCTGAGGCTGGAGCTAGAGGGGTTGGGACAGGGTAAGCAGCTCCGGGGGGAAATCCAAGGGAGTAGTAGAGTGGGGAATCCAGGACAGAGTAGCAGGATGACGAGACGTGGAACGGGAGACAGGGACCAGATTCAGAGAGGGCGGAACTGTAGTGGAGAGGAAAACAGCGTCAGGCAAGGAAAACAGGCACAACAGGATAACAGGATCTAATCGTAACAAACGGCTAGAAGCGTAGACTGACTGAGCAGAGATTACGATCTGTCAGCGTGGAAGTAGCAGGACTGAGTATTTGTAGAGGTCTTGATTATGGAACAGGTTGCAGCTGGTGGGGATCTGCTCTGACTCCAGCACACCTGTCTCCGCCCACACAATCACACACACACAGAGAGGGAGAGGGAGAGGGAGAGGGAGAGGGAGAGAGTCCTGGGGGAGTGGCGGCAGGTCAAATAGACACAGGATGAGCAGTAGAGGGCGTTGCAGGAGCAGATGTGACATATAGCCTCACTACTGTTATTTATTGCTGCTCTTTAACCATTTGTTATTTAATTTACATTTTTTACTTATCTATTTTTTACTTAACACTTATTTTTCTTAAAACTGCATTGTTGGTTAAGGGCTTGTAAGTAAGCATTTCACTGTAAGGTTTACACCTGTTGTATTCGGTGCATGTGACAAATAAAATTGCATTTGATTTGATTTCATTTTCTGACTTGTAAATTAATTATATGTACCCATTGATTCTTGAAGAATATAACAGAAGCCAACATTTAAGCTTCTTTTACTCCAATGTTTCTAAACAAAGTAAATGTAAACCAACACTTTAATAGCCTAAAAACCTGGTTAAAACTATAATTTTGTATCATGCATGGTGAGTCCTTGCATCCATAACTCTGTCTATGCATTTGAGAGTGGTTACATTTCTCCAGCCCCATCCCACAGCTTTTTACCAAAACAGAGGCGGGGAAAATTGTTTGTTATTATATCAACTGCTGATAGCCCCTTTAAGGACATTCTGTTCCATGCCAAGGAGCCATGGAACAGAGTGAGCCGCTAAGGATAAAAGCTTTGAGCATCAATCTTTTAAGCTTTGTGGCGGTCTACTTTGGAGTGGCTGTGTTCAGAATGTGCACAAGGCAACAAAGAGTTGTGAGTGTCAATTGATTTTCTGTCTCCATTTTAGGGGACTGTATGAGAAGAAAGGCAAAGATGAACACAGGACAGTTCTGTTCAGAGTATTTTCCTCTATTTTTCAACAAGATTTTCTCTCCATCTGTGGATACTCATCTTGTTTTTTCAGCTAGATTGAAACAAAAACACTTCCAGCCAAGTCTTTTATCTACCTAATAAATCCATCTACAAGGCTCTTTTCCTTCCTCTTATCTGAATATTGCTTCTTCTCTGTTTCTTTCCTTTTCTCTTTTTCACCTCTGCTGGACAACGAACCCTCTGAAAGTCAACAGTTCTACTGAAAGGGCCTCAGGTTGTTCACGTAAAATGAACGAATTAAGTAAATCGCCTTGAGAACAAAAATCTCATTTCCATGGTCTCGAGGTCTCTTTGCATTCATGACCTAACACTATTTTCATGGAGCTATGGTTCATTTGAGTAACGACAATGATTTACTACAAGATATGAATTGGGAATTGGAATTTCTGCTCACCTGCGTGAGAAATGGCAAATTAAGTATAGTATTAATTTATTGTATTGATGTTTAAAGATTTGATTCATCTAAATTGTTAGTCAATTAGGCTTTTCTGGATAGAATTCCCCTCAAGCTGCTAGTTAAATGTCACTAGAAATATGAGATAAGCTGTTACCCAATTCAATACTATTATCTTCAGTACTGAAATGGAGAGATAAAATAAATATTCAGTCTAACATGGCAGTAAGATCTCTTGTTGAGATGTTACTAAATATTTGGTCGTACACGTTTGAATTGGTCTCTCATGAAAGTTTAGGTAATAATAATAATATGATGATGATATTGTACTTTACCTTTATGGTGTCAAATAGTTTCTTGACATACATATCTATGACAGGTATTTTGCTCTCAAATATAAGAACTTTGTATTTGATACAGGTCTACACCAAAGGCCCTGATAACATCACATACTTAGGTCTTCGTTTCAGAATCCCTTTACAAAATTCCACCTACAACAGTGTGCTTCTCTTAGAATTCCAGTACTCAAGTACGCTGTGAGCCTGTTACTGTGAAGTGACGGCAGTATATCTCCCAGCCAGAGATGAAAAGATGATTTAATAATCTCAAGGTCAGAGTCAACTCATCTGACAACATTTTATAATGTGCCAGGAGAAAAATGTACCCAGACACACTGAGCCTGTGTTCCGAAAGGCAACATATTCTCTATATAGTGCACTATTGTTGACCAGAGCCCTATGGGCCCTTGTCAAAATTTGTGTACTATACAGGGAACAAAAGTAGTGCACTACTGTATATAGGGAATAGGGTGCCATTGGGACACCACCACTGAGTAGACCATACGGCACTTCGCTTTCACTTCAAAGAGGGTTTTAACTCATTCAGCATGAAAATAGGTCGTTTTTGCCCACTCATTCCCTTCAATAATTGAAATAAAAAACAGAAACTATGAGGGTATGTTGTGTAAAAAAATTAAATAATGTAAATGCATGCACACCCACACACACATACAAACAAACACACAGTTCAAAATGTTTCAGAGACTATGCAGTGTTTCAGAGACTACGTATCATAAAACAATGGTACTGGCCTCTACAGAAAAATATGCAATCAAAAGGAATTTTTCAATTGTCCTACTGCTTCACCAACCTACTCACGGATCCAGAAGTCGAAATAATTGACAATAAACGAGTTTCCTGTCAAACAAATGGTTTTATAATTTGATGCAGTACATGGTAGCGGTTTTCATTACATTCATATGGTTGCATTTGCTTTCTTGCAAACCACATTGCAAGTCCAGCTAGGCCTGTTCTTAACTATATAGACACTGTAGACGGATCTCACAAGCTATTTTATGATTTCAATATTTGTTAGAGGTCATAGATTGTAGGCAGCAGAGTAACGTGGGGTAACTAGCCCCCCCCGGGGTAACTGCACCCCCCCTGTAATTCTCACAGAAACCACTTTATCTCGGCAATTTTTCTCCCAACACTTTCCCTGGCTGCCACTACTCTTGCTCAACTAAAATGTTATCATCTGTCTTATTGAAAATATTTAAGTCACTTTAAAACCTGTTGAGGATCTTATCCCGATCTTATCCCGGTATTGGGATTCATTGTCATGTGACCATGGCGGGGAATTCAAAACTGCAAGAGTAATCATTTCAAAAAATCAAATAATCAACTATTTTCCTCCATTTGAAAGATATATCTCCTAAATCTAACCACGCTGTCCGATTTTCAGAGGCATTACGGAGAATGCATAAAGTTAGGTTATGTGAGGAGAGTACATTGACAATAGCTGCGTGTAATGTTTAGCCAATTCAAAGAAGGGCATCAACAGACAGAAAACTAGCTAGAATTATGCACTTACCTTTGACAATCTGCATCAGATGACACTCATAGGACATTATGTTATACAATACATGCATTTTTAGTTCCATCAAGTTCATATTTATATCCAAAAACAGCATTTACAGTCGCGGTGAAATTCAGAATTTTTTTCGGCTCGAATGCACCCAGTGAATCCAGCATTACAAATCACGGAATTACTATTCGAAAACATTGGTAAATTATAATATTGTCATTCAAAGAATAATATATTATCATCTCGTAATTGCTACCGAAGGGCCAGATCTCAAAATAACTTTACTGGGAAATCACATTTTGTATAAACTGGGTACTATGCTAACAACAATAAGCTATATGCTAAGCTAAGCTATACCGTTAGCATTAGCATCATCTAATATCGATAATAACATTCTAAATATCCCCTTACCTTTGATTATCTCCATCAGAAGGCGCTGCCAGAGATCCCAGGTCCAGAACAAATGTGGTTTCTTTTGACAAAGTTCATAATTTATGTCCAAATAGTTAGCGTTCAGTAGGCTCCCACAAAATGAGGTGGGCAGTGTAAAGTCACGTCGAAAAACTAAAGAAAACCTAGTAAATAATCTATTTACGTTTGTTTAAACATGTCAAACGTTGTTTAGCACTAATCTTTTGTTCCATTTTTAACGTGAAACATCAGTAAACATCAGTAATATTTTCACACAACCTATCAAGTGTCTAGAATAAACGATAATGACAAAGGCACTCTTCTCAGATTCATGCGCAGGCGCAAAAAATGAAGTGATGACGTGTCAACTTGTAAGCTTTCTAATTCGGTGTGTATTTATCACAGATGCTTCAAACAACTTTCTAAAGATCGTTGACATCTAGTGGAAGCAGTAGGAGTTGCGAACTGAATCCTTTCTCACTGTGGTATCTTTAAAACAATGACACTAAATAGTACAGTCACAAAATTCTCTTTTTTTTAAATCTATTTTTCACAGGTTTTTGCCTGCAATATGAGTTTTGTTATACTTACAGACACCATTCAAACTGTTTTAGAAAATTCAGAGTGTTTTCTATCCGAATGTGTTAATAATATGCATATCCTAGCTTCTGAGTTGGTGTAGGAGGCAGTTAAAAATGGGCACATATTTCTTTCAAAATTCTCAATACTGCCCCCGTGGCCCGTAGAGGTTAACAAAACGATTCTGAGGTAAGTTGGTCTAATATTTTGTCGTTTAGAAAAAGTTATATTTACTGCTCAAAAAAATAAAGGGAACACTAAAATAACACATCCTAGATCTGAATGAATGAAATAATCTTATTAAATACTTTTTTCTTTACATAGTTGAATGTGCTGACAACAAAATCACACAAAAATAATCAATGGAAATCTAATTTATCAACCCATGGAGGTCTGGATTTGGAGTCACACTCAAAATTAAAGTGGAGAACCACACTACAGGCTGATCCAACTTTGATGTAATGTCCTTAAAACAAGTCAAAATGAGGCTCAGTAGTGTGTGTGGCCTCCACGTGCCTGACCTCCCTACAACGCCTGGGCATGCTCCTGATGAGGTGGCGGTTGGTCTCCTGAGGGATCTCCTCCCAGACCTGGACTAAAGCATCCGCCAACTCCTGGACAGTCTGTGGTGCAATGTGGCGTTGGTGGATGGAGCGAGACATGATGTCCCAGATGTGCTCAATTGGATTCAGGTCTGGGGAACGGGCGGGCCAGTCCATAGCATCAATGCCTTCCTCTTGCAGGAACTGCTGACACACTCCAGCCACATGAGGTCTAGCATTGTCTTGCATTAGGAGGAACCCAGGGCCAACCGCACCAGCATATGGTCTCACAAGGGGTCTGAGGATCTCATCTCGGTACCTAATGGCAGTCAGGCTACCTCTGGCGAGCACATGGAGTGCTGTGCGGCCCCCCAAAGAAATGCCACCCCACACCATGACTGACCCACCGCCAAACCGGTCATGCTGGAGGATGTTGCAGGCAGCAGAACGTTCTCCATGGCGTCTCCAGACTCTGTCACGTCTGTCACGTGCTCAGTGTGAACCTGCTTTCATCTGTGAAGAGCACAGGGCGCCAGTGGCGAATTTGCCAATCTTGGTGTTCTCTGGCAAATGCCAAACGGCCTCCTCCACGTCTCCTGATGTACTGGCCTGTCTCCTGGTAGCGCCTCCATGCTCTGGACACTACGCTGACAGACACAGAAAACCTTCTTGCCACAGCTCGCATTGATGTGCCATCCTGGATGAGCTGCACTACCTGAGCCACTTGTGTGGGTTGTAGACTCCGTCTTATGCTACCACTAGAATGAAAGCACCGCCAGCATTCAAAAGTGACCAAAACATCAGCCAGGAAGCATAGGAACTGAGAAGTGGTCTGTGGTCCCCACATGCAGAACCACTCCTTTATTGGGGGTGTCTTGCTAATTGCCTATAATTTCCACCTGTTGTCTATTCCATTTGCCCAACAGCATGTGAAATTTATTGTCAATCAGTGTTGCTTCTTAAGTGGACAGTTTGATTTCACAGAAGTGTGATTGACTTGGAGTTACATTGTGTTGTTTAAGTGTTCCCTTTATTTTTTTGAGCAGTGTATAATCTAATTCAATTACATCTATAAAGTGTATATATATATTCCATTAGGGCAGCCTAAAGATACATAATCGACTATGTTGGGGATAACTGCCCCCCCCTTCAGAAAGTATTCATACCCCTTGACTTATTCCACATTCTGTTGTGTTACAGCCTGAATTAAAAATGGATTAAATAGATATTTTTGCTCACCTATCTACACACAATACTCCATAATGACAAAGTGAAAACAAATGTATAAACCATTTAATACAGAAATATTTCATTTACATTAGTATTAAGACCCCTGAGTCAATACATGTTAGAATCACCTTTGGCATCGATTACAGGTGTGAGTCTTTCTGGGTAAGTGTCTAAGAGCTTTGCACATCTGGATTATACAATATTTGCACATTAATCTTTAAAAAATGTTGTTGATCATTGCTCAACAGCTATTTTCAAGTCTTGCAATAGATTTTCAAACAAATGTAAGTCAAAACTGTAACTAGGCCACTCAGGAACATTCAATGTGGTCTTGGTTAGCAGCTCCTGGCTATATATGGCCTTGTGTTTTAGGTGAATTTGTCTCCCAGTGTCTGTTGGAAAGCAGACTGCACCAGGTTTTCCGCTTGGATTTAGCCTGTGCTTAGCTCTATTCCATTTCTTTTTATCCTAAAAAACAACCTAGGCCTTGTCGATGACAAGCATACCTGTAACGTGATGCAGAGCCACCACCACGCTTAAAAATATGAAAAGTGATACTCAATAATATGTTGTGTTGGATTTGCCCCAAACATAATGCTTTGTATTCAGGACATAAAGTCAATTTCTTTGCCCCATTTTTTGCAGTTTTATTTTAGGGACTTACTGCAAACAGGATGCATGTTTTGGAATATTTTTTATTCTGTACAGGTTTCCTTCTTTTCACTCTGTCATTGAAGTTAGTATTGTGGAGTAACTACAATATTGTTGATCCATCCTCAGTTTTCTCCCTTTACAGCCTTTAAACTCTGTAACTGTTTTAAACTGTAACTGTAACTGGTGAATTCCACTCCGGCAACTGAGTTAAGAAAGGCGTCTGTATCTTTGTAGTGACTGGGTGTATTGATACACCATCCAAATGGTAATTAATAACGGCACAATGCACAAAGGGGATATATATATATTTTTTAACCCTTCTACCAGTAAGTGCTCTTCTTTGTGAACCATAGGAAAACCTAGGAAAACCTGGTCTTTGTGGTTGAATCTGTGATTGAAATTCACTGCTCGACTTAAGGACCTTACGATCATTTTATGTGAAGGGGTTGTCATTGTCATTAAAAATCATGTTAAACCCTATTATTGCACACAGAGTACATGCAACTTATTATGTGTGTTGCTAACCACATTTTTACTCCTGAACTTATTTAGAGTCAATAAGTTAAAAACGTATTGACTCAAGACATTTCAGCTTTTCATTTTTATTAATTTGTCAAATATTTCTAAAAACATAATTCCACGTGTAGATCAGTGAAAATCAAAAATCTCCCAAAATTCAGACTAACACAAAATGTGGAAAAAGTCAAGATTGTGAATAATTTCTGAAGGCACTGTGCCTATAGTACTTTTGAACAAACTTTGATTTTTTGTGTAAGCAATTGGACATTGTTTTTAGGTGGGGGGGCTACAGTAGTTACCCTATTTATACTATACTTCCAAGATTTCCAATATAATCTTGTTGCCTGTGTTTAAGTTCTGTCCTCAATATCCTATCGTTCACTTGTTTTATAAGAAACACATCCATTCCAGATGTAAAAATGTTTATAATAGATATTTTCTTAAAAGTAAAGTACACTGTATGTGTGGGAATGTTTCCAATGGTATTTGGCCACTATAAGCAGCTGATTCCAATCACTGGCATCATTTAATACAGTAAATGGAATGCACATAATTATTTTCAAACCTCCATTTACCTCAGTAGCCAACATTTACGATTTCATTTAAAAAGCGAAGGCTGAAGAATTTAAGAGGAGGATGGAGATGACTCTGTGCCATAACATTTAACCATTTTTTTTATCACATCACACCACAGACTTGAGAAAAATGTCACGGTTAGGTTTCTATGGAAATACTCCAGCTGAACAATATTGTACAATACAAGTGTAGGACACATGTTACATTGAAGAGGCTTTATTTCTCCAATAACAGTGTGTGACTGACAATATACAATAAGAATAAGGGTCCCAAATGGCACCCTATTCCTTGTAGTGGACAACTTGTGACCAGAGCCCTATAGATCCTGGTCAAAGGTAGGGCACTATTAAAGAGTATAGGGTGCCTTTGGGATGTAGTTTTCATGTGAATCAATGATGTGGCACTGACTGCTCCCTGTTGCTACATGATAACAGGTCTACTGGTTACAGTTTGGGAATTCCATATTCAATATTGAGCCTGGGGACCAGTTCCATATACACCACCTTTTGATTTTGAAAAGGCCTTCAACACTCTCCACCGAATATCCCTGTGGAAAATACTTCACCACTATGGAATCGCTACCAAAATAGTCAACGTCATCAAGACCTTGTAAACCGATTTCCACTGTCAGGTTGTCTGTAAGAGACACGTAACCAACAGTTTCAGAATCAACACTGGAGTTAAACAAGGATGCATCCTCTCCTCCACCCTGTTCATTGAAGCCATTAACTGGCTTATGACACAGAACCCTGACAAACGGAAAAAGTGGCATCAGATGGACACTCACCTCAACTCTGGAAGATCTGGATTATGCAGATGACATCCCCCTGCTCTCCAGCAGACAATCTGACATGCAAGAAAAGGTTGACAAGTTCACGAACACATCCCTACAAATTGGTTTGAAAATCAATGCAAAGAAAACTAAGCTCGTGAGGGAAAAACCACAAGACACACACTCATTAACATAAACGGAGAAGCGGGGGAGGAAGGTCAAGAATTCCTCCACCTAGGCAGCAAGGTCATTAATGACGGAGATTCAGAAAAGGATCACCCGGATCATAAAAGCAACCTACACTTTTGACATGTTAAAAACCATATGGAAATCAAACAACTCAATATCAAAACCGAACTCATCCTGTTCAATAGTAATGTCCTCAGTGTGCTTCTGTACGACTCTGAATGTTGGAGGCTAACATCCAGACTGTCTAGAAAATTAGAGACTTTCCAAAACAAGTGTCTCCGGAAGATACTTGGCATTTACTGGTCAAACACGATATCAAACCAAGAGTTACACCAAAAGACAGCATCACAAAAACCCAAACAATGAAAAGAAGGAGATGGCTAGGGCATGTGTGCTGAATGAATGACCCTGCACTCCCAAAGACAGCCCTTCACTGGACAGCAGATGGAAAAAGGATGCGTGGCTGCCCAAAAGAAACCTGGCAAAAAACTGTGGAGAAGCAGATGAAGGACAGTGGCCTGTCTTGGAAAACCATCCCCAAAAAGGCAGAAGATCAGCAGCAGTGGCTCTCTCTCGTGGAAGCCTTATGTTCAACATGGGAACAAAGAGGACTAACTTAACTGACTAACAAAAAAAAACATTGATTCAATATTTTGTTGAAGTTGTATATTACAGCAAGCAATGTGTATCATGATGTATGTGTGATGCAGGGAGAAGAGTTCTCATTTCTCTACTGCAGGATCCATGGATAAGACTTCCTATACAGCTCACTCACTTGCCTACATAAGGTTGTTGTAACTTGAAGCTTTATATAGCCGTTATGTCAATTTATGTAATTTTGTCTGTCTTTGCCATACCCCTGTTCTGAAGCACGATGCACTGAAACTTTATTGGAATCTGAATGTGTTATAGCTGATTAGCTATGGAGAGCAGCAATGTGACCAGTTAACACATGTTTGTGTCTCATGTAGTAAACTGGATGTCCTGTGTGGCTCAGTGAGTAGATCATGGTGCTTGCAACAGCATGGGTAGTGGGTTCAATTCCGACTGGGGCAACACATATAAAAAAAAATGATGCACGCGTGACTGTAATTTGATTTACAGATACAGTATATTATGTCACTTTCAAATAAACTGTTGCTGTAAGTTCATAAAAACACAAAATAAAGTAAAGGCAATTACGCCTACATAATTAATCACAGGGATCTAGTGAGTAAAAATGACAAAGTTTAGTGATGGTTGGAAAAGGCAGTCATGGGAGAATGTATTAATTCATCTGTAATGACTTTGTTTTGAACTTTTTTACAGTTCATGGTTTTCTCAGTCCATCAAGGTTTGTTTATCATTGTTTTTCCAGCTTGAAGCAAAAAGAGACTCATTTGTGGAAACAGTTTAATGACAGGAGGAAAGAGTGCAATGTTGTCGAGTTACAGTACAATTATAATCATTTTTATAATGACTATTCATTAGCATTCATTGGCATATAAGGTTTGTATTTTCACAGTGTTGGTTTTTACTGCTGTTACGCACAACACAAATGATTAATTGACAAGGATCCATGGAGGTAAAATATCAATGTTGCTTGTTTGCCGAAAGAGGATTTTGAATTGGTAGGATGGATTAAATCTATTTTTATTCATACTTGTCCTCCTGGACCCTTGTGGATGTTGATTTTCTGAGTTAATAATTTGCTCTTGTTGCCTCAATGAATAAAAAAACCCATAAAATAACTTAAACCAATCTCAAGACACCCAGGAGGGTTCAATTCTAGTTGAGCTATAAGAAGTCACATTTCTTAATAATGTGAGTTGAGGGAAATCCACATAAAGAAAAATGTGGCATTTTCTGTTCATGGTTTTCATTTGAACTTCATTGAATGGATTTACACCAAAACAGAATCACCTAAACACACAAAACATGTCCATTTACTTTAGGGTCACCTAGAATTTGGGTCGCATAGATTTCCAAAAAATCCATATATCGCCTTTCAGTCCAGGCCTCCTAGGTTGTAGACAAAGCACACAAATAGAATGTAGTTCATTTCTATGCCATTTTATTTCTATAGCTACATCTTACTGCTACCTTTTTAAAGTATATTTTAAGTTATTCTTTTGATTTTATTGAACAGATAGTGAGAGGATGACAATGCTGAAAGATAGACAGAGGTTGTGTCAAAGGACAGTTTTGAACCTACGCTTACACTGAATGCATGTGTACAGGTGGCTGCAGCACTCCCACAAGACCCTCAAGGGCACCTCCTGCTTCCTTTTGTCCATTTCCCGTATGGTCACCACACTCGATTACCACCCCGTGCTGAGTGGACGAACGATGATGAAGCTCTAAAACCTGCATGAATCTGTTGGGAGGACAATGAAGATGTAGGATCGGTGCATCCAACTGTGAGATTACATCCTGTGGGCGTTTGTTCATCTGCCTACAAACATAGGCTGTTTCCCTACAGACCTGGGTTCAAATACTATTTAAATCATTTCAAATCCTTTATCTGTGCTTTAAACTGCTTGCCTGGCTTAATGGACCAATAGAATAGTCCCAAAACAGTAAACCCCGGCCAGATGGCACTCCAGGCAGGCTAGAGCAAATGCTCAAAGAATTTAAAAGATTTCAAAAATGATTTTAACCCAGGTCTGTTTCCCCCTCCCTCCGTCTTTCTCTCTCTCTCTATCTTAGCCTCGATCACGTCATGCAAATTAGTGTAGCAGCGACCCAGGATCATTTGTTTACTGGAAGATGGAGGAAATCAAATTTCATGATAGCCGGTGACACAGTAGGCTATTGCTTGAACACATGCTTTATGTGGAAAAATATACTGTTGTAAATCTAAGCCAGCCCAAATTGAATGACATTTTTTGAAAGAGGAGCAAGCTAGTCTTGCGTCACTACAGTAGTTGTATATAAAATAGGCTTCCATAAAATACACAACAGTGAGTTACAGAATTACTGATGTGACAGAGTCAAATTTGCTTAAAACCAGCATTGGGTCAATTCCATTTAAATTCAGCCAATTCAGGAAGTCAACTGAAATACCCTGTTTAAAACATTGTGTATGTATGTGAATCAGCCATTGGACAATTAGCCATGGCACTATCCTTTTGAGATATTCTAAAAGAGAAAACGTGTACTAAATGTGTTTTTGGACAAGGTTGCTTCACCTCCACTGAAAAGGGCTCTCATCAACGCTAATGGAAATGACAGACAAAGTAAAATAGATACCAGGCATTTATGGGACCGAAAGAGCACCTGCCACAGTTCACTGAGAGGTTTTGACAGGACTGAAGTGATCAGTAGAGGCCCAAAGGGCTTGAGTCTGAACGTGAATCTACTGCCTTTATGTCCCTCCAGGGCCACCATAAAAAAGAAAGCAGACTTGACAGGCAGCTGAAATGGCACTATATAGGACTCTGGTCAAAGTAGTGCACAATGGTGGGAATAGAGTGCCATTTAGGACGCAAGCTGGATATCTGGAGGTAGATGGATGTCTAAGTGGCCATCGGATCTCTTCAATCAACGCGCCGTTCCTATGTATTTCAATATTTAGAGCCTTGTGGTGTTGCATCTGGCTTTGTTCCTCATCTTCAGTTGTCGGGTAAATAAGTCCCCTTTTGGCTGCTCCTAGACAGGGGCTTCATCCCAAATGACACCCTATTCCCGTTACAGTGCACTACTTTTGTCCAGGGCCATATGGGCTCTGGTCAGAAGTAGTGCACTACATAGAGAATAGGGTCCCATTTGCATAGAGAATAGGGTGCCATTAGGGAAACACCCAGAGAAGATGCGTGGACTCATGGACGCTCGGTGTATGGTTGGGATTATGTTAGCTCCGGGAGTTGAAAGGCGCTTCGTTATTTTGATGTCCCAGACCCTCTGTGGTCAACACCGAGCCTAGAGAAGAGCAATAGCATGGTGGTGACAGGGCACCAGGAGGGCAGGCTACACCTCTGCCACATACTATTCAAACACAGAGCCAGTAGACTGATGGTTTATTTGAAAGGTTTTCTCTTTCTCTCTCTCTCTCTCTCTCTCTCTCTCTCTCGCTCTCGCTCTCTCTCTCTCTCTCTCTCTCTGTCTCTGTCTCTGTCTCTGTCTCTCTCTGTCTCTGTCTCTGTCTCTGTCTCTGTCTCTGACTTTCTCTGTCTCTGTCTCTCTCTGTCTCTGTCTCTCTCTCTCTCTCTCTCTCTCTCTCTCTCTCTCTCTCCCTCTCTCCCTCTCTCCCTCTCTCCCTCTCTCCCTCTCATATATACATCACACCCAAATGAGCCTCCCAATTATGTGTGTGATGGGGACTAAAAAAAGCCTGGCTGCCTCATTTGCATGTACAGCTGGGCGGAAGGATCAAACAGATTTTTCATGTATCCCTCTTTTGCGCAGCGGTGGCTCAGCCTTGAATCACAAGCATAGGGTAGAAAGAAGTTCACCTCCAAGTCTTGTCCATTTTGTCTTGTTTCATTTTTCAGCACACTGCTTTATTGGAGGGGAGAGAAGAGGGGGAGAAAGAAAAAGAGAGAGGGGGAAAAGAGAGAGGAGAGAAAGAGGCAGCTGCAGGTATTGATCGTCGACAGCGTTCAGCATAATGGGTGTTAATATGAGAGTTTGTGAGAGACGAGGTGCCGGAGCGGGGACGTGTGAACTGCAGCCGTCGTGTGCTAAATGATGCCATATGCCAGGCACTCTGCCAGTCCCCTTGAGGTAAACCCGGACTAACTCATGCTAAATTGTCCTCACGCTGGCAAAGCATCAGATTCAGATTTCTTACAGTTAGGAATGAACTGCGGCGAGAGCGAATGTCTGGCCCTGAAGGTGTATGACATTGAATGTCGATCAGTCTACACAGGCCGCAGCATGGCCATATTGAGGACAATAGATGTTGATTACGATAGATTAGACAGAACTTGATTTGATGATGGGATGCAAAAATGTGCTATAACTTGATGGATAGATCAATCATTTTTCTTCTAAAATTTGAATCCTACACAGACAATATTAATATGGAAACAAAAACATTTGAGTGATTTTATAGAGGAATGTTATGTCATGCTATGCAGAAACAGCCACCACACAATCAAATTGCATAATGGTACAAGTGTTTGTTGTGAAAGCGGATATCATATTTCCTCAAGTTCGTCAGGTACAGCTCAAAGCACTTCACATAGTGGTCTAATTTGAAGTCTAGACTATCGGTCCCCTCGGGTGAGAGAAAAAAGGCCAACTATGACCTATTTCAGGCCTTTCTTACTCTAGTGAAACCACTATAAAATAGAGCATGAAATGGTCAATGGGGGAGAGACATGGTCAAAGGGGGAGAGACAGAAAATGGTCAAAGGGGGAAAGACAAAGAGGAAATAAGAGCCGAGTGGTTTTCAGATGCACTCGAGAGTCTTGTTCTTCTGTTCTTTCTGACAGCTATTGTGGTGCAATTCCCTCCCCCCCATTAGCCTTGCTTATGGTGTTGTCAACTAGTGAGAGCAAGAGTTTGAGAAAGTTTGACAGTACGTTTGTGTGTGTGTGTTTGTGTGGTGTGTGTGACCAAAGCAAACAAAAGTCATAGCAATTTATTATTTCTGCTATAGGGCTTACAAATAAGTACCTCTTCTGAGAAACGGTAAGTGTGTGTGTTGCTATTTCCTCTATAGGGCTTACAAATGAGTCGTTTATTTACCTCTTCTGGTGTCCAACAAGTCAATGTGTTAATTTAACTTCATTTAAGTTAATTCACCTAGTTAAGAAGTCTAGACCTTGTCCGTCTCTGTCCAAAGTACCTTCCAACCTTCTACTTACTGCCCCACTCATGGTTCCTCTGTGCTCTCCTCTAGCTTGCTACCAGATCTGTTTGTGCTGTCACTGGGACTATAGGAGTTGGCAAGACAGCTCAAACAGATCTGGGAACAGACTAGTTCTCCTCCATACTGGGTCTGTTTTTGCTTCACTTGCTATTGTTTGTTTTCTGGGCAACCTTGCTTGCTTGTCTTCTCTGTGTCAAATGGAGCCATAGCGCTGGGGTGCACCTCGGTCCTTGACACTTAAAAATAGGCTGACAGTTGTGCTCAAAGGCCCTTTGCTTTTCTCTCTCTGCTTTACTCTACACCTGCCAGCTCCTCTCCATAACACGCTCCTTTGCCTCTAAACAAAAATGTACCTGGAAGAGGTGACACGCCGACTGCATTATTAAAAAGGTGCGAGTGGTGTAACATACTCAATTCCTACACAGAGCAAATGAAAAAGAAGCTTCACTGAACTGCTAGAATACCCAAAACATTTTATATGAAGAAAATCTCAAGAGGTGTTTTGGTCATTCCCCTGCCTCACTTTGGCGAGCATGTTAAGATGTTTTCAGTTTATATGTAATAGACCATTGTGCCCTGATGATCAGCCTCTTCCCCCCTTGTGTACTCCTGAATTGGCGCAGTCTGACTCACTGAGCGAGGTGCCAAAAGGCCGCTGGCAACCAAGTCCTCCTCAATGGAGTCCTTGTTCTGCTTTCTCGCCCATTGCCACTGCCAACTCTGCTCTGCCCAGAAGTTCCAGAGCAAGCAGTGGGATTATCCTCGACTACTGGAGCGTCTTTCTTAAGACGCGTCCGCCCAAAAAATTGATCAGATCAGCTACCCAAGGGAGGACTTCGGATATTCCAAGGCATCCCAGTTGGACAGTTAAGAGCGCAGTCAGTCAGGGGCAAATCATCGAAATAACTTGTATGCATTCAGGACCTTGCTCAGCATAAACTGTCATAAGCACCGGCAGTGTGGCTTTACCCCAGTGGAACTGAAGCACTGCCGACAGAACTGGCACCATGGGAGGCCCAAGATAGGAGCAGCCAATTTGGTCAGCCCCAAAGGTACACTGTACAGAGGCTGGCCTTGAACGTCGTTGGGAAGACCGAACTAGCTGAATGAACTGAATGAGCTTCCGTCTCCTAACTCAGTTGCAGCAGAAAGACCTGAAGGGTGTCATTAGAAAGTAATCTAGACAAATGAACTCACAATCATTTCCTTTTTTTCTGGGGAGCGTTATAATTCAATTATACTATGTTATTTATTACCCCCCTGACGTTTAATGCTAATTTGAAAGGACCCCCGAGAAATATTTACAAGCATCCCATTTAGAGGGTCATGAACCTGGGCAACAACAGTGTTAAGGGCAGACATTTGGGTAGATGATGGAGTGTAACAGAACAGATTGAATGGCATTACTAGGAACTCCGCTCAAAGCCATTGCTCCACTAAAACACTGAATATTCCCCCCAAACGAGATGAGCACAAATGACTCTGTGATTGACTATTCGAGCTGGATTATCTATGCGATAAGTCAAAACTTGCACAGTTTTCTGGAGGCCGTGTGGGTGGCTGGGGAAGATACAAATCGATTAGGCTCTCATCCCTGTGAAGAGGTGCTCAGTGAAAGAGAAAGGCATGGATGAAGGAGGAGAAAGAGGGGGAGGAAGAGGTGAAGGGCAGCATGTGGGAGAGGAGAGGTGAGAGAAAATGGACGAGAGGCACACTGCACCCCCTGAATCAGTTCCAAAAACTCCCAAACACACACACACACACACCTCTGCTGAGAAGTTACCGCCTAAAACATCTATACTTGTCTTTCAACATTGTCCTCTGCATGAGCCATAGAAACCAATACATACTTTCATACATTACAATTGCACGCCGTACTCTCAACCTCAAGTCTCCAGAGTTCGATAAAACAAAAATGTTCTTGTGCCGAGGGAGTTTGTTTAATCAATAAAACAATGATTGCTGTTGGAGGCAAAAAGAAAGTCCACTGAATATGGAATAAAATATGGTTTCTTAGAATAAAAGAAAACATTGTTCTGAATAGGACCCATGGCTGAATTTTCCAGCTATCAAAAGCCTCCACAGGTGCCACCAGTGTCAGTGAACAAGCACACACACAAATCCACACAGCGATGACGGTGGGTTCCAGACAAGACAAGGCCAAGTATTTTGCCAAAGCCCTTGGCTTCCCACTATCCGACAACACTCCCGTTGGGTGTGTGTGAATGAAGGCTTCATCTAATTCGCTGAGTCCCACTGTGCCCCCACGCCGCCTGTGTTCTCTAATACAACCACCTTGGCATGCTCACAACTACAGGGGCTCAAGGTGCTTTGGTAATAATGAATACATTATTCAAATGTATTCAGCGATGACATTTAAAAGTCTTCCTGTCCACAAATCCGCCCCCAAAAAGAAACTCATCGCCCAACTGGATGGTTAATCTCTGTTAATGTTGCGTTGTGTTGTTCTGAAGAGAGAACAGGTGGGAGAACAACACAGAACAGTAGCTGGAGTATTTATTGTGCTATAAATCTTTAATGCCCTTATTACAAGGCCCGATGCAATGATTATTTAAGAGACACAGGGCTGGGATTCAGATGGTCGTAAGGTCTGGCCTGAAAACAATAAAAAGGAAGAACGAGGCTATTAATATTGCAGAGAGAGTGTCCACCTGCGTCAAGTCTCTTCAGTCTAATGGCAGACATTGTTAAAAGGCTCTTTGCAATACAGCTAGTGGCATATGCCAAATGCTTCAGGCAAATAATATTTTATTTGCTGTATATTGGCTTTCTGTTTAGCAATATCTAGAAGACAATATTGTTAACACTGTAGTAGCCTGCAGGTAGGTTAAATGCATTATGAGAGTGTTACCAAATTATTTAGCTGAGAATAACAGCTAGGGCCCCAAAAATGTAAAGTTGAGACTAGCCATGTCTCAGCACTAGGGTTGCAAAGCGTTGATATATTACTGGAAATGTTCCAACTTTACCAGTAAACTACCAGAATTATTTTATAAAATGACATCTTGTGGCCTAATTGTGTACTTAAGATTATCACAGGTGTCTAATCATATCTGGCCCTTCTTTTTTTCACCTTTATTTAACCAAGTAGGCCAGTTGAGAAGATGGCCAAGATAAAGCAAAGCAGTGCAACAAAAAACAACAACACAGAGTTACACATGGGATAAACAAAAGTACAATCAATAACACAATCGAAAAATATATATACAGTGTGTGCAAATGGAGTAAGCAGGTATGTAAAATAAATAGGCCATAGTAGCGAAGTAATTAACATTTAGCAAATTAACACTGGAGTGATTGATGTGCAAGTAGAAATACTGGTGTGCAAAAGAGCAAAAAAGTAAATAAAAACAATAGGGGTTTTTAAAAACAAAATGTGGTAGGTAGTTGGATGGGCTATTTACAGATGGGCTGTGTACAGTTGCAGCGATCAGTAAGCTGCTCAGATAGCTGATGCTTAAAGTTAGCGAGGGAAATATAAGACTCCAACTTCAGCGATTTTTGCAATTCGTTCCAATCATTGGCAGCAGAGAACTGGAAGGAAAAGCGGCCAAAGTAGGTGTTGGCTTTGGGGATGACCAGTGAGATATACCTGCTGGAGCGCGTGCTACGGGTGGGTGTTGTTATGGTGACCAGTGAGCTGAAATAAGGCAGAGCTTTACCTAGCAAAGACTTATAGATGACCTGGAGCCAGTGGGTCTGGCGATAAATATGAAGCGAGGGCCAGCCGACGAGAGCATACAGGTCGCAGTGTGGGTGGTAGATGGGGCTTTGGTGACAAAACGGATGGCACTGTGATAGACTGCATCCAGCTTGCTGAGTATTTTGTAAATGACATTGCCGAAGTCATAGGGTGGTCAGTTTTACGAGGGTATGTTTGGCAGCGTGAGTGAAGGAGGCTTTGTTGCGAAATAGGAAACCAATTCTAGATTTAATTTTGGATTGGAGATGCTTAATATGAGTCTGGAAGGAGAGTTTACAGTCTAACCAGACACCTAGATATTTGCAGTTGTCCACATATTCTCAGTCAGAACCATCCAGAGTAGTGATGCTACTCGGGTGGGCGGGTGTGGGCAGCGATCGGTTGAAGAGCATGCATTTAGTTTTACTAGCGTTTAAGAGCAATTGGAGGCCACGGAAGGAGTGTTGTATGGCATTGAAGCTCGTTTGGAGGTTCGTTAACACAGTATCCAAAGAAGGGCCAGATGTATACAGAATGGTGTCATCTGCATAGAGGTGGATCAAGGAATCACCCGCAGAGAGAAAAGAGTCGGCCCGAGAATTTAACCCTGTGGCATCCCCATAGAGACTGCCAGAGGTCCGGACAACAGGCCTTCCGATTTAACACACTGAACTCTATCTGAGAAGTAGTTGGTGAACCAGGCGAGGCAGTCATTTGAGAAACCAAGGCTGTTGAGTCTGCCGATAAGAATACGGTGATTGAGTCGAAAGCCTTGGCCAGGTCGATGAAGACGGCTACACAGTACTGTCTTTTATCGATGGCGGTTATGATATTGTTTAGTACCTTGAGCGTGGCTGAGGTGCACCCGTGACCAGCTCGGAAACTGGAATGCACAGTGGAGAAGGTACGGTGGGATTCGAAATGGTCGGTGATCTGTTTGTTAACTTGGAAGGGCAGGATGGATATACAGTGAGGGAAAAAAGTATTTGATCCCCTGCTGATTTTGTACGTTTGCCCACTGACAAAGAAATTATCCGTCTATAATTTTAATGGTAGGTTTATTTGAACAGTGAAAGACAGAATATCAACAAAAAAAACAACAGAAAAACGCATGTCAAAAATTTTATAAATTGATTTGCATTTTAATGAGGGAAATAAGTATTTGACCCCTCTGCAAAACATGACTTAGTACTTGGTGGCAAAACCCTTGTTGGCAATCACAGAGGTCAGATGTTTCTTGTAGTTGGCCACCAGGTTTGCACACATCGCAGGAGAGATTTTGTCCCACTCCTCTTTGCAGATCTTCTCCAAGTCATTAAGGTTTCGAGGCTGACGTTTGGCAACTCGAACCTTCAGCTCCCTCCACAGATTTTCTATGGGATTAAGGTCTGGAGACTGGCTAGGCCACTCCAGGACCTTAATGTGCTTCTTCTTGAGCCACTCCTTTGTTGCCTTGGCCGTGTGTTTTGGGTCATTGTCGTGCTGGAATACCCATCCATGACCCATTTTCAATGCCCTGGCTGAGGGAAGGAGGTGCTTACCCAAGATTTGATGGTACATGGCCCCGTCCATCGTCCCTTTGATGCGGTGAAGTTGTCCTGTCCCCTTAGCAGAAAAACACCCCCAAAGCATAATGTTTCCACCTCCATGTTTGACGGTGGGGATGGTGTTCTTGGGGTCATAGGCAGCATTCATCCTCCTCCAAACACGGCGAGTTGAGTTGATGCCAAAGAGCTCCATTTTGGTCTCATCTGACCACAACACTTTCACCCAGTTGTCCTTTGAATCATTCAGATGTTCATTGGCAAACTTCAGACGGGCATGTATATGTGCTTTCTTGAGCAGGGGGACCTTGCGGGCGCTGCAGGATTTCAGTCCTTCACAGCGTAGTGTGTTACCAATTGTTTTCTTGGTGAATATGGTCCCAGCTGCCTTGAGATCATTGACAAGATTCTCTCGTGTAGTTCTGGGCTGATTGCTCACCGTTCTCATGATCATTGCAACTCCACGAGGTGAGATCTTGCATGGAGCCCCAGGCCGAGGGAGATTGACAGTTCTTTTGTGTTTCTTCCATTTGCGAATAATCGCACCAACTGTTGTCACCTTCTCACCAAGCTGCTTGGCGATGGTCAACTAGCCCATTCCAGCCTTGTGTAGGTCTACAATCTTGTCCCTGACATCCTTGGAGAGCTCTTTGGTCTTGGCCATGGTGGAGAGTTTGGAATCTGATTGATTGATTGCTTCTGTGGACAGGTGTCTTTAATACAGGTAACAAACTGAGATTAGGAGCACTCCCTTAAGAGTGTGCTCCTAATCTCAGCTCGTTACCTGTATAAAAGACACCTGTGAGCCAGAAATCTTTCTGATTGAGAAGGGGTAAAAAACTTATTTCCCTCATTAAAATGCAAATCAATTTATTACATTTTTGACATGCGTTTTTCTGTATTTTTTTGTTGTTATTCTGTCTCACTGTTCAAATAAACCTACCATTAAAATTATAGACTGATAAATGTACAAAATCAGCAGGGGATCAAATACTTTTTTCCCTCACTGTACAGGGGCTCCAAAATTACTGGCACCCCTGACTGGCAATGCACAAACAATGCTTAAACAAATGTAAAGAATATAATTATAGAGATAAACTCAAAATACCAACATGTGAGAAATACTGTACTTTATTAATGTTTCAATGGAACCAACCAAAATAATTTATTGATTTAATTAAAAATCAATGTCCTCCAAATCAAGGTTTCACAATTAATGACACCCTTAAAGATTTTTGTAAATAACATCTACCAAAATTAAACCACAAATTAAATTCCACTTATTTAAGTTTATCTAAGTCTTAACCTGTTAAGGACAGACGTTCTGCTAGCGGAACGGCGTTCCGCCTGTGGAACCCCTAGCCAACAGCCAATGGCATCGCGCGGCGTGAAATACAAAACCAACTAAAATACCACAATTCAATTTTCTCAAACAATCAACTATTTTACACCATTTTAAAGACAAGACTCTCGTTAATCTAACCACATTGTCCGATTTCAAAAAGGCTTTACAGCGAAAGCAAAACATTAGATTATGTCAGGAGAGTACCCTGCCAAAAATAATCACACAGCCATTTTCAAAGCAAGCATATATGTCACAAAAACCAAAACCACAGCTAAATGCAGCACTAACCTTTGATGATCTTCATCAGATGACACTCCTAGGACATTATGTTATACAATACATGCATGTTTTGTTCATTCAAGTTCATATTTATATCAAAAAACAGCTTTTTACATTAGCATGTGATGTTCAGAACTAGCATACCCACCGCAAACTTCCGGTGAATTTACTAAATTACTCACGATAAACGTTCACAAAAAACATAACAATTATTTTAAGAATTATAGATACAGAACTCCTTTATGCAATCGCGGTGTCAGATTTTAAAATAGCTTTTCGGCGAAAGCACATTTTGCAATATTCTGAGTAGATAGCTCGGCCATCACAGGCTAGCTAATTTGACACCCACCAAGTTTGGTGCTCACTAAACTCAGAATTACTATAAGAAAAATTGGATTACCTTTGCTGTTCTTCGTCAGAATGCACTCCCAGGACTTCTACTTCAACAACAAATGTTGTTTTGGTTCGAAATAATCCATAGTTATATTGAAATAGCTCTGTTTTGTTCGTGCGTTGAGGTCACTATCCGAAGGGTGACGCGTGGGCGCATTTCGTGACAAAAAATGTCAAAATATTCCATTGCCGTACTTCGAAGCATGTCAAACGCTGTTTAAAATAAATTTTTATGCTATTTTTCTCGTAAAATAGCGATAATATTCCAACCGGGCGACGTTGTATTCATTCAAAGACAGAAAGAACAAAATGGAGTACCAGTGTCACTGTCCCCAGGCAGGCCAGTAACAAACAGAGCTGCTGTACTTAGCCCAGAGACTGCAGAGCTCTCATTCCAATTTCTGGCGCCTTCTGAGAGCCAATGGAAGCCTTAGAAAATGTCACGTTACAGCAGAGATGCTGTATTTTCGATAGAGAGGCTACAGAAGGACAATAAACTGTCAGGCAGGGCACTTCCTGTATGGAATCTTCTCAGGTTTTGGCCTGCCATATGAGTTCTATTATACTCACAGACACCATTCAAACAGTTTTAGAAACTTTAGAGTGTTTTCCATCCAAATCAACTAATGATATGCATATTCTAGTTTCTGGGCAGGAGTAGTAACCAGATTAAATTGGGTACGTTTTTTTATCCGGCCGTGAAAATACTGCCCCCTATCCCAAACAGGTTTTAAGGAACTATATTGAGCCATCACTTCCTGTTTCACTAGGGTATAAAAATGAGGTAACACACATGCAATATCCCGCTGTCATCCAACACCATGAAGAAGACAAAAGAACTGGCAGTTCAAAAGAGACAGATGGTCATAGACCTTCATAAATCTGGTAATGGCTTCAAGAAGATCCACAAACGATTGAATATACCACTGAGCACTGTCAGGGCAATTATAAAAAAATTCAAAAGATATGGAACAGTTGAAAACCTCACAGGTAGAGGACGCAAATGCATTTTGCTCCCCCAGGATAGGGAGGAGGATGGTGAGAGAAGCAACAAAATCCCCAAGAATCATTGTGAAAGAATTGCAGGCGTCTTGGGGTCACCAGGTTTCAAAAAGCACCATCAGACGCCACCTCCACAACCACAGGCTCTTTGGAAGGGTTGCCAGAAGAAAGCCCTTTCTGACCCCAAGACACAGACGCAAGCGCTTGGAGTTTGCCAAACGTCATTTAAATTATGACTGGAAGAAGGTGCTCTGGTCAGATACAGCATCAGCATGTTTGACGTCGAAACAGAGATGCATACAAGGAGAGGCACCTCATACCCACGGTGAAATATGGAGGGGGTCAGTGATGTTTTGGGTCCAGGGGCACTAGTTAAGATTGATGGCATAATGAATTCCACCAAGTATCAGGCAATTTTGGCTGACAATCTGGTTGCCTCTGCCAGAAGGTTGGGACTTGGCCGTAGGTGGACTTTCCAACAAGACAATGACCCGAAACATACCTCAAGATCCACACAGAAATGGTTCTGTGACAACAAAATCAATGTTCTGCCATGGCCATCTCGGTCGCCGGACCTCAATCCAATCGAAAACCTGTGGGCTGAGTGGAAGAGGGCAGTTGATAAGTGCAAACCCAAAAATGTGAAGGATCTTGAAAGGATCTGCATAGAGGAATGGTCCAAAATCCCTCCAAATGTGTTCCTTAACCTTGTCAAACATTACAGGAAAAGACTCCATGCTGTTATCCTTGCCAGAGGTGGTTGCACTAAGTACTAAATGAGAAGTGCCAATAATTATGAAACCTTGATTTTGGTTACATTTATTTTGTATTAAATAATTGTATGATTTTGGTTGGTTCCATTGAAACATTAATAAAGTACAGTATTTCTCACGTTGGTATTTTTAGTTTTTCTCCATAATTATATTGTTTATACTTTTTTAAGTATTGTTTGTGCATTGCCAGTCAGGGGTGCCAGTAATTTTGGAGCCCAGTGAGGGCAGTCAGGTCTGGA
Source organism: Salmo trutta (assembly GCF_901001165.1). Taxonomy (NCBI): domain Eukaryota; kingdom Metazoa; phylum Chordata; class Actinopteri; order Salmoniformes; family Salmonidae; genus Salmo; species Salmo trutta. Next base: position 19,906,468 of record NC_042994.1, read on the forward strand.
GTGAACCAAGGGCTATAGCTGTTCTTAGTTCAATTTTTTTTGAAAGGGGCATGCTTATTTAAAATGGTGAGGAAATTACTTTTAAAGAACAACCAGGCATCCTGTACTGACGGGATGAGGTCAATATCCTTCTAGGATACCCGGGCCAGGTCGATTAGAAAGGTCTGTTCACAGAAGAGTTTTAGGGAGCGTTTGACAGTGATGAGGGGTGGTCGTTTGACCGCGGACCCATAACAGATGCAGGCAATTAGGCAGTGGTCTCTGAGATCCTGATTGAAAACAGCAGAGGTGTATTTGGAGGGCAAGTTGATCAGGATAATATCTATGAGGGTGCCCATGTTTACGGATTTAGGGTTGTACCTGGTGGGTTCCTTGATGATTTGTGTGAGATTGAGGGCATCTAGCATAGATTGTAGGACGGCCGGGGTGTTGGGAGCTGAGGGGAGTCTATGACAGGCAGCAACAGTGAGAGACTTATTTCTGGAGAGATTAATTTTAAAATTAAAAGCTCAAACTGTTTGGGCATAGACTTGGAAAGTATGACAGAACTTTGTAGGCTATCTCTTCGATCTTGACGGAAAATGTTGTAGTTGGGATGGAAGTCTCAGAATTTTTGGTGGCCTTCCTAAGCCAGGATTCAGACACGGCAAGGACATCAGGGTTGGCGGAGTGTGCTAAAGCAGTCAGTAAAACAAAGTTAGAGAGGAGGCTTCTGGTGTTAATATGCATGAAACCAAAGATTTTACGGTTACAGAAGTCAACAAATGAGAGTGCCTGGGGACACACAGGGCCTGGGTTAACCTCTACATCACCTGAGGAACAGAGGAGGAGTAGGATGAGGGTACGGCTAAAGGCTATCAAAACTGGTCGTCTGGTGCGTTGGGGACAGAGAATAAAAGGAGCAGATTTCTGGGCGTGGTAGAATAGATTCAGGGAATAATGTACAGACAGGGGTATGGTAGGGTGCGGGTACAGTGGACAAAAGAGGTATCTGAGGCATGTTGAGTGGGGCTAGGGGCTCCGCAGTAAAATAAAACAATAACTACCCTAAACAACAGTATACAAGGCATATTGACATTAGAGAGAGACAAAGCGAGGCATAAAGCAATCACAGGTGTTGATTGGGAGAGCTAGCTAAGACAACAACGGGTAAGACAGCAACAGCTAATCAGCTAAGACAACAATAACAGGTAAAATGACGATGAATGGGCAGAGAGGGTCAGTTAACTACGCACGAAGGCTGGGGCCGACAGATAAACAAAATAAACAAAATGGAGTACCGTGATTAATGAACAGTCCAGCAGGCATCAGCTATGTAGCCAAGTGATCATAGGGTCCAGTGAACAGCAATAGATGAAACAGGGAAGTCGTTACTAAGCTACCAAGCGGGAGACACGGCATTCATAAAGTTAGCAGGCAGGGGCTAGCAGAAGCGTCTTCACCGATGTCCAACAAAGGCCGGTTGAGAGCACATCGGACGGAATTATGTCAGCAGACCAGACGTGATGGATCGGCGGGGCTCCATGTCAACAAAAGGTCCAGGCCAATTGACAAAATCTGGAGCTGGAGTAATTTTGTTTGCTAGCCGGGAGATGCGCCTGGCTCGAGGCTAACTGGTGCTAGCTTCAGGACAAAGGCATTAGCCACTATAGCCACTCGGTAGCAGCTAGCTAGTTGAGATGATCCGATGATCCGATATTTAGGACTAACTTATTCCTTGCCACCCATTCTGAAACTAACTGCAGCTCTTTGTTAAGTGTTGCAGTCATTTAGGTCACTGGAGTAGCTGACGTGTATAGTGTTGATTCATCTGCATACATAGACACAGACTAGACAGCTGCCCTGGGGAATTCCTGATTCGACCTGGATTATGTTGGAGAGGCTTCGATTAAAGAACACCCTCTGTGTTCTGTTAGACAGGTAACTCTTTATCCACAATATAGCAAGGGCTGTAAAGCCATAACAAATAGATTTTTCCACCAGCGGACTATGATCGATAATGTACATTTCAGAGGCAGTCTGATATATCGTTACACAACACGATGCAGACCTAATTTATCGCCACTGACTAGTTGCTTTCACTATCTTTATTCCAATTCTATTTCATTGACACAAACAAGGTCCATATATATTGTGTTTATTTGCCTTGTCAAAATGTGTCGTGATGTCTGTGTGCCACATCTACCAGTATTATGATGCAAATTATGGATAATGAAGTATCCTATTCTATACTATATTAAAATGTAGCCAAGACAATGTACAATGTGTGCCAGTGTCCCTAGTCAGCTTCATGATTCTATGAGCAGGCTTGAGACATACAGTGCCTTCAGAATGTATTCACACATCTTGACTTCTTCCACATTTTGTCGTGTTACAGCCTAAATTTACAATTAATTAAATCGAGATTTTGTGTCACTGGCCTACACACAACACCCTATTATGTCAAAGTAGAATTGTGTTTTTTGAAATGCTGACAAATTCATTAAAAATGAAAAGAAGAAATGTTTTGAGTGAATAAGTATTCATCCCCTTTATTATGGCACAGTTCGGGAGTAAAAATGTGCTTAACAAGTCACATAATAAGTTGCACGGATTCACTCTGTGTGCAATAACAGTGTTTAACATGATTTTTGAAGCACTACCTCATCTCTTTACCCCACACAAACAATGCATTTTAAGGTCTCTCAGTCAAGCAGTGAATTTCAAACACAGATTCAACTACAAAGACCAGGGAGGTTTTCCAATGCCACGCAAAGAAGGGAACCTATTAGTATAAATTACACTTTGGATGGTGTATCAATCACTACAAAGATACAGGCATCCTTCCTAACTCAGTTTCCGGAGAGTAAGGAACGTTCTTTCACCATGTGGCCAATGGTGACTTTAAAACAGTTACAGCCTTTAATGGCTGTGATAGGAGGAAACTGAGGATGGATCAACAACATTGTAGTTACTCCACAATATTAACCTAAATGACAGTGAAAAGAAAGAAGCCTGTACAGAATAAAAATATTAAAAAACATGCCTCCTGTTTGCAGTAAGGCACTAAAGTAAAACTGCAAAAAATGGGACAAAGAAATGAACTTTATGTCCTGAATACAAAGCGTTATGTTTGGGGCAAATCCAACACTACATCACTGTGTACCACTTTCAAATGTTCAAGCATGGTGGTGGCTGTATCATGTTATGGGTATGCTCGTCTTTGACAAGGACTAGGGAGTTTTAGGATGAAAAGAAACGTAATAGAGCAAAGCACAGGCAACATCCTAGAGGAAAACCTGGTTCAGTCTGCTTTACAAAAGACACTGGGAGACAAATTCACATTTCAGCAGGACAATATCCTAAAACACAAGACCAAATATACACTGGAGTTGCTTACCAAGACAACATTGAATGTTCCTGAGTGGCCTAGTTACAGTTTTGACTTAAATTGGCTTGAAAATATATGGCAAGACTTCAAAATGTCTGTCAATGATAGCAATGATCAAGAACTAACTTGACAGAGCTTGAATCATTTTTTAAAGAATCATTTGTAAATATTGTACACTGAACAAAAATATCAACGATACATGCAACAAATTCAAAGATTTTACTGAGTTACAGTTTAATATAAGGAAATCAGTCAATTTAAATACATTAATTAGACCCTAATCTATGGATTTCACATGACTGGGAATAGATACGAATCTGTTGGCCACAGATATACCTTTTAAAAAAAGGTAGGGTTTGGATCAGAGAACCAGTCAGTATTAACACATCTCCTTCGCATAGAGCTGATCAGGCTGTTGATTGTGGCATGTGGAATGTAGTCCCACTCCTCTTCAAAGGCTGTGCGAAGTTGCTGGATATTGGCGGGAACTGGAACACGCTGTCGTACACATTTATCCACAGCATCCCAAACATGAGTGACAATGTCTGGTGAGTATGCAGGCCATGGAAGAACTGGGACATTTTCAGCTTCCAAGAATTGTGTACAGATCCTTGCGACATGGGGCCGTGCATTATCATGCTGAAACATGAGGTGATGGCGGTGGATGAATGGCACGACAATGGGCCTCAGGATCACGTCTCGTATCTCTGTGCATTCAAATTGCCATCGATAAAATGAAATTGGGTTTGTTGTCCGCAGCTTATGCCTGCCAATACCATAACCCCACCGCCACCATGGGGCACTCTGTTCACAACGTAGACATTAGAAAACTGCTCGCCCACACAACGCCATTCATGCTGTCTGCCATCTGCCCGGTACAGTTGAAATCGTGATTCATCCGTGAAGAGCACACTTCTGCATTGTGTCAGTGGCCATCGAAGGTGAGCATTTTCCCACTGACGTCGGTCACGACACCGAACTGCAGTCAGGTCAAGACACTGGTGAGGACAACGAGCACGCAGATGAGCATCCCTGAGACGGTTTGTGACAGTTTGTGCAGAAATTCTTCGGTTGTGCTAACCCACAGTTTCATCAGTTGTCCGGGTGGCTCGTATCAGACCATCCCGCAGGTGAAGAAGTTGGATATGGAGGTCCTGGGCTGGCGTGGTTACACATGGTCTGCGGTTGTGAGGCCGGCTGGACCTACTGCCAAAATCTCTAAAACAACAGAGGCGGCTTATGGTAGAGAAATGACCATTCAATTATCTGGCAACAGCCTGGTGGACATTCCTGCAGTCAACATGCCAATTGCATGCTCCCTCAAAACTTGAGACATCTGTGGCATTGTGATGTGTGACAAAACTGCACATTTTAGAGTCTTCTTTTATTGTCCCCAGCACAAGGTGCACCTGTGTAATGATCATGCTGTTTAATCAGCTTCTTGATATGCCACACCTGTCAGGTGGATGGATTATCTTGGCAAAAGACAAATACACACTAACAGTGATGTAAACAAATTAGTGCAAACATTTTTTTTAAATGTTTTTTGTGCGTATGGAACATTTGGGATCTTTGATTTCAGCTCATGAAACATGGGACCAACACTTTACATGTTGCGTTTATATGTTTGTTCAGTATACAATCCAGGTGTGCAAAGCTCTTAGAGACTTACCCAGAAAGACTTGCAGCTATAATCGCTGCCAAAGATGAATCTAACATGTTTTGACTCAGGGGTCTGAATAGTTATGTAAATTAGATTGTATTTATTTTCACAAAATTTGATAGAAAATTCTAAAAACATGTTTGTTTTCCCTTCATCATTATGGGGTATTTTGTGTAGATGGGTGAGAAAAACAAATCAATTTAATCCATTTTGAATTCAGGCTGTAACACAACATATGCAATAAGTCAAGGGTTATGAATACTTTATTTGTTATGAGCTGGTTAAATTACTTGATATTCGTACTTTAAGTTAAGTTGTAACGTAAATCCCTGCAATTGCATAGCACTCCGTGATTGACTTTTGGTTGTGTTCTTTTCCAGTGCTGATCCTTTGCCTTTATAGAAACCAACAAACCAATAGACGGAGATCTATGTTTAAATTATTACATGTACATTTACATTTAAGTCATTTAGCAGACGCTCTTATCCAGAGCGACTTACAAATTGGTGCATTCACCTTATGATATTCAGTGGAACAACCACTTTACAATAGTGCATCTAAATCTTTTAAGGGGGGGGGGGGGTTAGAAGGATTACTTTATCCTATCCCAGGAATATTATTATCTCAATTGTTTTGAGGGTTTACATGGATAAACACAAGAAGCTGGAAACAGCACTTGCCATATCAACAGAATATAGGTGGACATTATAAAAGAAATGTAGGCTTCGAAAGATGGTTTGTCTAACGCATGTTTTCCTCATGTGAGAGGATTTATTTCCCCATTTCCCCAACACACCACATAACCTTGATTCATCTTCGAACCCCTTGCATACCAGAATAAGGTCACGCACATTAGGTAGTTGGCATTTTGCCTTTGGCTAATGAGGCTATTAAAAGATATGAGCAGTCTCTTTGGATTATGATCAAACAGCTGGGAAGAAAAGGGAAAAACAAGGGGGGAGAAACAAGCGGTAAACAGCTGAATTTCAATATGTGCATCCCAAATGGCACCTTATTCCCTATATAGTGCAGTACTTTTGACTAGTGCCGATAGGGTGCCATAGGGCTCTGGTCAAAAGTAGTGCACTATATAGGGAAAAGGGTGCGATTTGGGATGCACATAATGCCCTCGTTCCCACTGCTGTTACAGGCTAAACGCTCCCTGGTCTTTACTTGCCCAAGAGCATATTGGTGTGTCTGAAAAACACTTCAGATATTACTGCACCATGAGATTTTTTTATTATTGTCAAATCTTTGGCCAAGTGAAAATGAGTGGAGAGGGTAACTGGAGGCTCATCAACTGCATCATGATTATCATATTTTATGACCATCTCTTACCCCCTCCTTTGTCTCTGTGACCTTGGGCGTTTTCACAATCAAATGTGTTAACGATTTTATTTTATTTTGGATCCCCATTAGCTAGTCTTACTGTGGTTCGACACATAACGAAAAAGACATTACAGACAAAATACTTTACAATTTACTTAAATGTAAAAACATTACCTGTAGTGTGCATCAGTGGAGGAAGGGGATAACCATCCTCCTCAGTGAATTTCATAAAAATTCAAATTGTAAAACTTTTAAAAAGCTATCCTTTTTAGATAAAACTATACTAAATATAATCACATCACCAAATAATTGATTAAAACACACTATTTTGCTAAGGTCTACAGTAGCCTCAACAGCACTCTGTAAGGTAACATTATGGAGTAGCTGGAGGACAGCTAGCTTCCATCCTCCTCTGGGTACATTGACTTCAATACAAAACCTAGGAAGCTCATGGTTCTCACCCCCTTTCATAGACTTACACAGCAATTATGACAACTTCCAGAGGACGTCCTTCAGCCTATCAGAGCTCTTGCAACATGAACTGACATGTTGTCCATCGAATCAAAGGATCAGAGAATTAATCTAGTACTGAAAGCATAACCTACAGCTAGCTAGCACTGCAGTGTTTAAATGTGGTGAGTAGTTGACTCAAAGAGAAAGAAAGACAATAGTTAAACAGTTTTGAACAAATTAATATCTTCCAAAATGAAGAAGAGAGAAATAGAGACAGGGAGAGATTGTCATTTTTTTCCAGTTTCACTTACTTAGCAAGCAAATGCAGCTAGCTAGTTTACTCTTCCAAGTCACGGTAATCTTTTGGTATTACTAATTTATTGCCACCGGGGACCACTGCTTACTGACTGTACACTAATGTTACTGCACGATTGTAGGGGGTTTACTAACGCATTAGTTATATTAGCTATGCTGACTATGACATTAGTTTACCTAATATGCAATAAGGAACACAACGTGGCTGCTATGAAAGTGAACTGTGTTTACGTGTGAACGGAAACAAACAGAACAAAACGGGGATAAACATACGTACATTTGTCCAATAGAAACTCTTGTTTGCAACTGTTTACACCCTATACAGTGCCTTCAGATAGTATTCAGACCCCTTGACTCTTTCCACATTTTGGTAGGTTACAGCCTTATTCTTCTTTAAAGCAAAAACAGGATATTAGACATTTTTGCTAATTTATTGAAAACAAAAAAACTGAAATATTACATTTACATAAGTATTCAGACCCTTTACTCAATACATTAGAGAAGCACCTTTGGCAGTGATTACAACCTCAAGTCTTCTTGGGTATGACGCTACAAGCTTGGCACACCTGTATTTGGGGAGTTGCTCCCATTCTTCTCTACAGATCCTCTCAAGCTCTGTCAGGTTGGATGGGGAGTGTTGCTGCACAGGTATTTCCAGGTCTCTCCAGAGATGTTTGATTGAGTTCGTCCGGGCTCTGGCTGGGCCACTCAAGGACATTCAGAGACTTGTCCCGAAGCCACTCCTGCGTTGTCTTGGCTGTGTGCTTAGGGTTGTTGTCCTGTTGGAAGGTGAACCTTTGCCCCAGTCTGAGGTCCTGAGTGTTCTGGAGCAGGTTTTCATCAAGGATCTCTCCGTACTTTGCCTCGATCCTGACTAGTCTTCCAGTCCCGTTGAAAAACATCCCCACAGCATGATGCTGCCACCCCCATGCTTCACTGTATGGATGGCCCCAGGTTTCCTCCAGAGGTGACAGTTGGCATTCAGGCCAAAGAGTTCAATATTGGTTGCATCAGACTTGAGAATCCTGTTTCTCATGTTTCTGAGTCTTTAGGTGTCATTTGGCAAACTCGAAGCGGGCTGTCATGTGCCTTTTACTGAGGAGTGGCCATGAAGGCCTGATTGGTGGAGTGCTGCAGAGATGGTTGTCCTTTTGGAAGGTTCTCCCATCTCCACAGAGGAACTCTAGAGCTGTCAGATTGACCATCGGGTTCTTGGTCACCTCCCTGACCAAGGTCCTTCTCCCCGATTGGTCAGTTTGGCCGGGCAGCCAGCTCTAGGAAGCATTGGTGGTTCCACAATTCTGCCATATAAGAAGGATGGAGGCCACTGTGTTCTTGGGGACCTTCAATGCTGCAGAAGTTTTTTGGTACCCTTCCCAAGATCTGTGCGTCGACACTATCCTGTCTCGGCGCTCTACAGACAATTCCTTCAACCTCATGGCTTGGTTTTTGCTCTGACATGCATTGTCAACTGTGGGACCTTATATAGACAGGTGTGTGCCTTTTCCAAATCATGTCCAATCAATTGAATTTACCACAGGTGGACTCCAAGTTGTAGAAACATCTCAAGGATGATCAATGGAAACAGGATGCACCTGAGCTCAATTTCGAGTCTCATAGCAAAGGGTCTGAATACTTATGTAAATAAGGTATTTCTGTTTTTTATTTGTAATAAATGTGCAAACATTTCTCAAAACCTGTTTTCACTTTGTCATTATGGGGTATTGTGCATAGACTGCTGAGGATTTTTATTTATTTCATCCATTCTATAATAAGGCTGTAACAAAATGTGTAAAGTCAAGGGGTCTGAATTCTTTCCGAACGGACTGAATCAGCTAGATGCAGGCAAGTGTGCAAGGCAGAATTGAATGCCACTGTCTGTCCATGTCTGTCACCTTAAATGTGTTTCTCGACCTGTGTACAGCTACGTTGTAAACTTTTATTCATAGGCTAGGTTGTAGCAACCTCATGATGGGTACAGGGAAAATGTGAGTATCATGTAGTAGCCTAAACCTATAGCTGTTACACTGAACTGGGTGAATGAAATATGAATGAGAGTCATCCAATATGCTGTAATAGAAATAAGGCCATGCTCCTGAAAAAAAATGTGTCCTCCCTCATCTTAAACAGCACTGACCGTCACTGGTGTGCAAATATCAGATACACATACATGTCAGTCCATACACACAAGTAGGTCACGTCTGAAGTAAAATATCAACCTACACATTTGTTGAGGCAAGAGCTTAAATTAGAAGTAGTAGTAATAAACTCAGCAAAAAAAGAAACGTCCTCTCACTGTCAACTGCGTTTATTTTCAGCAAACTTAACTTGTGTAAATATTTGTATGAACACAACAAGATTCAACAACTGAGACATAAACCGAACAAGTTCCACAGACATGTGACTAACTGAATTGGAATAATGTGTCCCTGAACAAAGGGAGGGTCAAAATCAAAAGTAAATGCAGCTGGTTGCCACACCAGATACTAAGTACTGCAGTGCATCTCCTCCTCATGGATTGCACCAGATTGGCAAGTTCTTGTTGTGAGATTTTACCCCACTCTTCCACCAAGGCACCTGCAAGTTCCCGGACATTTCTGTGGGGAATGGCCCTAGCTCTCACCCTCCGATCCAACAGGTCCCAGACGTGCTCAATGGGATTGAGTTCCGGGCTCTTTGCTAACCATGGCAGAACACTGATATTCCTGTCTTGCAGGAAATCACGCACAGAACGAGCAGTATGGCTGGTGGCATTGTCATGCTGGAAGGTCATGTCAGGATGAGCCTGCAGGAAGGGTACCACATGAGGGAGGAGGATGTCTTCCCTGTAACGCACAGTGTTGAGATTGCCTGCAATGACAACAAGCTCAGTCCGATGATGCTGTGACACACCGCCCCAGACCATGACGGACCCTCCACCTCCAAATCGATCCCGCTCCAGAGTACAGGCCTCGGTGTAACGCTCATTCCTTCGACGATAAACGCGAATCCGACCATCACCCCTGGTGAGACAAAACCGCGACTCGTCAGTGAAGAGCACTTTTTGCCAGTCCTGTCTGGTCCAGCGACGGTGGGTTTGTGCCCATAGGCGACGCTCTTGCCAGTGATGTCTGGTGAGGACCTGCCTTACAACAGGGCTACAAGCCCTCAGTCCAGCCTCTCTCAGCCTATTGCGGACAGTCTGAGCACTGATGGACGGATTGTGCATTCCTGGTGTAACTCGGGCAGTTGTTGTTGGCATCCTGTACCTGTCCCGCAGGTGTGATGTTCGGATGTACCGATCCTGTGCAGGTGTTGTTACACGTGGTCTGCTACTGCGAGGACGATCAGCTGTCCGTCCTGTCTCCCTGTATCGCTGTCTTAGGCATCTCACAGTAGGGACATTGCAATTTATTGCCCTGGCCACATCTGCAGTCCTCATGCCTCCTTGCAGCATGCCTAAGGCACGTTCACGCAGATGAGCAGGGACCCTGGGCATCTTTCTTTTGGTGTTTTTCAGAGTCAGTAGAAAGGCCTCTTTAGTGTCCTAAGTTTTCATAACTGTGACCTTAATTGCCTACCATCTGTAAGCTGTTAGTGTCTTAATGACCGTTCCACAGGTGCATGTTCATTAATTGTTTATGGTTCATTGAACAAGCATGGCAAACATTGTCTAAACCCTTTACAATGAAGATCTGTGAAGTTATTTGGATTTTTACGAATTTTCTTTGAAAGACAGGGTCCTGAAAAAGGGGTGTTTCTTTTTTTGCTGAGTTTAGTAGCAGTTTGGTATCAAGGATAAGACAAGAACAGTGTGCTATGATCCTGAGTTCAAAATTCAAAGAGCACATTTCGCAAGCGCAACTTTGCCCTCTATAGGTAGAGTTAACACAATCATTCAATCAAAAACCTTTTATTTATCAACCATTTCATTGAGTTGTGCTATATACAGACCAACTGTGCCCAGATGGACAACACACCACCAAACAGTTTTAAATCAAATATACTTTATTAACCAACAACTATTTCTAAAACACAAACACAAAAGCATTCCAAACTGGGTCCCCATTGCTTCTTTTTGAAATGTCAGTAATATGCCTCAAGAGGAAATTAACAAGCTACATATTTTCAAATAATACAATGGGTTAACAAAGAACTTAGTCACAAGAGATGCTTACATAAAGAAAAGAAAAAACGTCAAAGTTCAGTCGTCTCTCTCCGAGCTGTCACCTCGACGAGGACTCCTCGAGGTAGAGTGGCTGAAAGAGAGAAAAAGAGAAATTAGTTTATTTTATTTGCTGTGCATTAAACCCAAGTTAAAGTCATTACCTCAGCTGGGAGGAAAAATGCACCTTAGTTTTTGAGGTGAAGCTTTAGATTTTGAACAGCTGGGATTTAAAATATAATTTTAATTTTAGAGCTCATTCTTATAAGACTTCGGCAATGGCAACTGGTAGCAAACAAAGTATTTAAGGACCATGCATTTAATATAAGTTTGTCATGCAAATGTATTATTTGGGTGAATTTAAAGAATACAATTCAAATAACCTTTTAATACATATTTCACATATTGAACTGAAAGATGTGAATGTAATTGATGTTGATTTATTGCTGAGTCTACCTTTCATTTGTAATGCTTAAGTAGTCTGACTTAATGAACCATCATGCACCTACACCGTTTAAACTGTATGGATGGACAACATTTTAATTGTCTCATTTTGCTGCTTATCATGCATTGTCAAACTGTTCCACAGCTCGTTTAGAGAGGAGAATGGTGGGAAGAAAATTGGGGTCAGACTCAATACTTCTGCATACCTCCTCGTGGGGGAACCAGACCTGAAGAAGTAAACATACAAGGCATTCAGATTCTTTAGATTTAAAGTGTTCCTTTTTCGTGTATGTCATTTTTTAATTTTTTATCTCCACCTTAAGATCACTTCTGTTACTTTTCCTGCAGTATGAACATTCAAAAGCTACATGGAATCGGATATTTCAAGCCATATTTCAAACCACCTTCAATCTGATTGCTGGCCATGTGACTTGTCTAAATGGTCAAATCTGATTTATTTGCCCTCAAGCTCCTCTGTTGACAGTTTGACAAGAACATGACACTGTAGCTTACTAGCTTGTTAATTGTTTAGAAACAAATTAGTGAATGTGCTAGAAAGCTAAACAGCTACCTAGCTAGCTAGTTGACTGCAGTGGCTAGCCAAAAAGGACTAGCTTTGAAAGTTGGATCATCTTATCATTTGAGGCTTTAAAAGTGTTCTTACAGTATGATTTTGAACATTCAAAGCAACTGGGAAACGTCCATGGCAGGCATTGTTGTCACATTAGCTTTCTACAAAACTTCTGAGTGATGGGAAGCACGAGCACCACCACCAATCAGCCTACACCACCGTGCACACACCCGTTGTTACTATGACAACCAGTGTAGCCATGACAGCAAATGACTGCTGTCAGAACACACACACATTTATTTTTATTTAACCAGGCAAGTCACTTAAGAACAAATTCTTATATACAATGACGGCCTACCAAAAGGCAAAAGGTCTCCTGTGGGGACGGGGGCTGGGATTAAAAAATACAATATTGGACAAAACACACATCACGACAAGAGAGACACCACAACACTACATAAAGAGAGACCTAAGACGACAACAACAGCATGGCAGCAACACATGAAAACACAGCATGGTAGTAACACAACATGAGGAAGCAGCAACATGGTAGCAGCACAAAACATAGTACAAACATTATTGGGCACAGACAACAGCACAAAGGGCAAGTACGATTTGGTCACAAGTACGACAGTCACTATTACAAAACGCATTTGAAAAACAAAACTGATTTGAGCATTAAGGCCTGCAGTGTGAACAAGGCTTTAGCCCTCACTTCAACTCAATCCACGGAGAGCCGAGTATCTGCGGGGTTTCGCTCTTCCCTTGTATATGATTGATGAAATAAGCCACTAATTACACTGAACAAAAATATAAATCAATATGAAACAATTTCAAAGATTTTACTGAGTTACAGTTCATATAAGAAAATCAGTCAATTGAAATAAACTCGTCTATGGATTTCCTAATCTAATCTAATCTATGGATTTCACATGGGAATACAGATATGCATCACTTGGTCACAGATATCTTAAATAAAAATAAAAAGGTGGCCTGTGGAATATTGTCACACTCCACTTCAATGGCTGTGCAAAGTTGCTGGATATTGGCGGGAACTGGAACACGCTGTTGTACATGTCGATCCAGAGTATCCCAAACATGGGGCCGTGCATTATCATACTGAAATATGAGGTAATGGTGGTGGATGAATGGCACGACAACGGGCCTCAGGATCTCATCACGGTATCTCAGTGTATTCAAATTGCCATCAATAAAATGCAATTGTGTCCTTTGTCCATAGCTTATGATTGCCCATACCATAACCTTTGAATAAGGAGCATTTGCCCACTGAAGTTGGTTTACAACACCAAATTGCATGCAGATGAGCTTCTCTAAGACAGTTTGTGCAGAAATTCTTTGGTTGTGCAAACCCACAGTTTAATCAGCTGTCTGGGTGGCTGGTCTCAGATGATCCCGCAAGTGAAGAAGCCAGATGTGGAGGTTCTGGGCTGGCCTGGTTACACGTGGCCTGCGGCTGTGAGGCCGGTTGGACCTACTGCCAAATTCTCTTAAACAACGTTGGAGGCGGCTTATGGTAGAAAAATGAACATTCAATTCTCTGGGAACAGCTCTGGTGAACATTCCTGAAGTCAGCATGCCAATTGCACGCTCCCTCAAAATTTGAGATATCTGTGGCATTGTGTTGTGTGACAAAACTGCACATTTTTGAGTGGCATTTTATTGTCCACAGCACAAGGTGCACCTGTGTAATGATTAGTGGTGTAATGGACCGTAGTTGATCCGTGATCCATACGGATCACCCCCCACAGTTCGGCATGCATGTGAACCGCGGATCAATTGCAAAGTTTAACCATCATAGTGTGAAATACAGTTTAACTGCCGCTGTTACTTTTTAAAGTAATAATTCCCTAAATCTCGATGCAGAGTTGCAGTGAAAAGATAAAGACAAATGCGTGCTGTGTTTTACTCTGAAGCCTGAAGGTTGATTTGATTATTTTTTTTAAAGCAGTTGTGTGTACTGTTCATGTGAATGGGGCATGTTGAATCCCAACGAATCAAGCCTGGATGCTCGCGTTGCAAAAAGCAAAGAAAAAGGAGCAGTGACAGCCATGTCTAGCGAAGGAGCTGAAGAACTGGAAAAGCCTTCCGCTTCATTTAAGTCTCATGTATGGGAGCATTTTGGCTTCCCTGTCAAATATGACAGAAGAAGGGTGGTGGACAACACCATTACGGTGTATAGGCATTGTGCCACAAGAAAGCCGTATGATCATGGAAATACATCCAATTTGTAAGTCGCTCTGGATAAGAGCGTCTGCTAAATGACTTAAATGTAATGTAAATGTACATCGAGCGTGATCACACATTTAAAGCGTCATCACCCTGGTGTGTCAGTGACGGGAGCCACCTCAGCCAAGAGACAACAACTTCTCACCGCGGCATTTAAGCAGCCCTTTGCTGCAGAATCAGACCAGGTTAAAGCCATCACCAAATCTATTGGGATACGTATCGCTGCAGACATGAGGCCATACTCTGTTGTGGAAAACAAAGGGTTTCAAAATATGGTGAAAGTGCTTCAGCCACTCTACGAAATCCACTCGCGCGCCCACTTCAGTATGAAGATCGTGCCAGATCTTTATGAACAGGAAAATATCAAAATTGAGCACTGAAACTGCACTGTCTGTGTCCATGATCCTACCTCTGAAAACAAGGATTATACAATCCATGGCCCCAAGTGAGGAAGAGAGCACCATCACAAGAGATGTCAAGGCTGCTATTTGAGAGGACCTGATCCCCAGATACCCCCCTAATGTATACCTTCATAGATCTACTGCACTGGATGCAAGGTTCAAGTCCCTGTCTCACCAAGACCCTGCCCTGCACCGGAGGACATACAGTGATCTCACCACTGAGATTGTGGCCACTGAAGAGGTAAAAATAAAAATGAATTACTTAAATAATAAATATACTGCAGTCTAATCTTAGTCTATGCTATTAGAATCATCAATTTTTGATTTGGTATAATAATGGCTTTTATTAAATGTTATTGACACAATTACAGTTCTATGAAATACGAATATAAATCATTTGTTTAATAGATCAAGTCATTTTTTCTGCAGGGTCAAGCCACAGAGCTGACAGGAGCAGACTCAGAGGCATCTCCTCCACAAAATCATTTGGCCATGAAGGAGCTTTTCGGGGAGACCTTTGCGAGCAAGGACACAGGCAAGACGTTTGCCAACACCATCAAAGAGGAGGAGGCATCCTATCCACTGACATGGTGGAAAAGCAATGAGTGTAAATACCCTCACATTGCCATGATGGCAAGACACTACCTGGCTGTGCCTGGCACTGTAGTTCCTAGCGAGAGGGTGTTCTCCACGGCAGGGGTAATAGTGACTGCAAATGTAGACATCCTCATCTTTTTGAAAAATAATTTGAAGTTATAAGCTCAGGTCTGCTTTGCTTTCTTAACTTTCTTTTGATGATGTGGACAGGCAATTTTTTCATTCAGTATTGTTCAAAGTGTTGGATTCGACATTTTGAACATTGAGATGTTAAAGACATGATAGATTAGACGCATAGTATATTAAGGAGTGAGATCTGTAGAAAGACAAAGTGGATTTGGAATGTGTTGGGGACGGGAGGAGAGCACCGTGTTGATACAGGAAAGACAGATGGACATCTGTGGATTATGTAAGGTCAGAAGGTGAGGTCAGATCCCCTTAAGGGATTAATAAGGGTTTGGTATCCTGTTACCCTTTTGGAGAGGATTGGAGAGAAGGAGTGTCTTAAGTGGGATATATATATAACTGTGATGGTGAGAAATGTCTTGCTGTCTGAATACAGCTGTACAGAACCTTTGGGAAGAATTAAACTTGGTTAAGATTCTCTAGTGTCCGCGAGTCATTTACTATCAAAAATATGAACCTAACAAAAGGAAGAAGGTATCATGCCTGATTTGCATTTTAATTTAACAATTAAGTATTGAATATTTTATTTTAATATTTTATTTAAACATTGAAAAGTTCCTTGCTTTAAGTGTTCTTTAAGTAATAAATGGAAAGCAAAGATATATTTGTCTCCCTTTCCATTTAATCCGGTTCTTGATATGCCACATCTGTCAGGTGGATGGATTATCTTGGCAAACTATTAATGCTCACTAACAGGAATGTAAACAAATTTGTGCACAAAATTTGAGAGAAATAAGCTTTTTGTGGAACATTTCTGGGATCTTTTATTTCAGCTCATGAAACATGGGACAAACACTTATGTTCACATTTTTGTTCAATGTAGTAAGGAACTCTCCTCACCTGGTTTGTCTCTCTCTTCATTTAAAAAGGGAAAACCCACAGACACCATGCCCTCCATAGAATGAGTTTGACACCTGCTTTAGTCTCTTAAGTCAGTGACGTAATATATCAAGGGGACAAATGTCTAAATTGTAATGCCCGAAACGGTCAACACCAACACAAAATTGCATTTTGTTGCGGTAGTGACAATCTTTGGGGATTGACACAAACTGCTGCATTAAGTGTTAATTACTCAATTTATGTAGCTGCATTGTTGACAACAGCAACGAAACGCTGATCAGAGCTATAATAGTTATATTTCTCACCTGGTCTTTGCACGAGAAAGTGACCTAGACCTTGATCTGTACTTTGATCGAGATCTAAAAAGAAATGAGGGGGGAAAATTATCAACACCCATCATTTAATAAATAAGAGAACAAATGTTATTTTTATATTTATTTAAACTTAATTTATTTATACACAATGTGGGATCTTTAAATAATGCAAGCAAGTCCATTTTTCTACAATTTACCTTGATCTCTTGGGGGTAAGGGCTCTAGATCTTCTAGGAGAACGAGAGCGGCGTGGAGAGAAGGATCTTGATCTAGAACATAGATATCAAAGCTGTTAGCTAATATACATTCATACCCGGTAAACTCTGCATTGCCATTCCTGATCAACTACTCGATCGTACTACCGTAACACATACAAATCTGTACATGTTTATGTGGTGAATGTATGTATGTATATGGAGTTGTGTAAAGCATAACAGTGTAATGACAATTTACTCTACACTGAGTGTACAAAACATTAGGAACACCTGCTCTTTCCATGACAACACAGGGCTCTTCAACCCCTGTTCCTGGAGAGCTACCGTCCTGTAGGTTTACACACCAACCCTAATCTAGCACACCTGATTCTAATAATTAGCTGGTTGAGCAGCTGAATCAGGTTAGTTACAACTGGGGTTGGAGCAAAAACCTACAGGTAGGTAGCTCTCCAGGAACAGGGTTGGAGAACCGTGACAGACTGACCAGGTGAAAGCTATGATCCCTTATTGATGTCACTTGTTAAATCCACTTCAAATCAGTGTAGAGATGAAGGGGGGGATCCACCACCCAAAGGACATCCAGAGAACTTGACACAACCATGGGAAACATTGGAATCAACATGGCCCAGCATCCCTGTGGAACACTTGACACCTTGTAGACGCCATGCCCTGACGAATTGAGGCTGTTCTAAGGGAAAAAGGGGATGCAACAGAATATTAGGAAAAAGTCCCTAATGTTTTGTACACTCAGTGTATATACAGTGCATTTGGAAAGTATTCAGACCCCTTCCAATTTCCCACATTTTGTTTCGTTACAGCCTTATTTAAAAAAAAAAAAAATGAAATAAAACATTTTCCTCATCAACACAATACCCCATAATGACAAAGCGAAAACAGGTTTTTAGAAATTGCCAAAATTATATAGAAAAACCTATTTACATAAGTATTCAGACCCTTTGCTATGAGACTCAAAATTGAACTCGGGTAAATAAATAAAATCCAATTGTATTTGTCACATACACGTGTTTAACAGATGTTATTGCAGGTGTAGCGAAATGCTTGTGTTTCTAGCTCCAACAGTGCGGTAATATCTAACAAGTAATATCTAACACAGGGCTGCCCAACCCTCTTCCTGGTGATCTACTGTCCTGTAGGTTTTCAGTCCAAAACGAATTTAGCTTATCTGATTCAGCTAGTTAAGGTCTTCTTGAGCAGCTAATAAGTAGAACCAGGTGTGTTAAATTACACGGAACCCAAACCGGCTGCGCGTGTGCGCCATCGTGCATACATTTATTTTGTCCCCCCACACCAAACGCGATCACGACACGCAGGTTAAAATATCAAAACAAACTCAACCAATGACATTAATTTTGGGACAGGTCGAAAAGCATTAAACAATTATGGCAATTTAGCCATTTAGCTAATTTGTCCTATTTAGCTAGCTTTCTGTTGCTAGCTAACTAAATATTGTTGTTATTAATAGTTATTTTACCTGAAATGCACAAGGTCCTCTACTCCGACAATTAATACACACATAAAACGGTCAACCGAATCGTTTCTAGTCATCTCTCCTCCTTCTAGGCTTTTTCTTCTCTTGACTTTATATTATATTTATACTTTATAAATTAGGTGCATTACCGCCACTGACCTTGTTCGTCTTTCAGTCAACCACGTGGGTATAACCAATGAGGAGATGGCACGCCAACTCTACCAGCTAGCAGTACTGTATCATTTTTAGTCAATAAGATTTTTGCAACGTAAGCTTAACTTTCTGAACATTCGAGATGTGTAGTCCACTTGTGTAGCTAGCAGGACTGACTTTGTGTTAGCTAGCCAACGTTTAATTACTTCTGAGTTATGAAAGGAACTAGACACGGACACGAATGATCCATTGGTAGTTTGTTGTAACCAAGTATTGGTGCTAACCGTGTGTTAATGGATGCTAGCATGCTAGTTAGCTACGGCGTCATAGGATACGGTGCACTGGGTGGGCTTCACAGAAGAATACTGTACCAAGTTATCTAGCTGAATAAACTAAGTTTGAGCCTATTCCTGGAAACATTGAACCACTGTAGTTTACATCAATTATAATTTCGAAAGTGGAAGTTGTAAAAGTTATATTTGAGTGTTTCAGTGAATGGTTAGTGAGGGAGGCCCTGCTCTCTCGCTTCCCCAGTTGTTTAGTTAATTTTCATTCCAATCTCCTTTGCATTAGCGTAGCCTCTCCTGTAGCCTGTCAACTATGTGTCTGTCTATCCCTGTTCTCTCCTCTCTGCACAGGCCACACAAACGCTTCACACCGCATGGCCGCTGCCACTCTAACCTGGTGGTCCCAGCGCGCACGACCCACGTGGAGTTCCAGGTCTCTGACAGCCTCTGGAACTGCCGGTCTGCGGCCAACAAGGCAGAGTTCATCTCAGCCTATGCTACCCTCCAGTCCCTCGACTTCTTGGCGCTGACGGAAACATGGATTACCACAGAAAACACTGCTACTCCTACTGCTCTCTCCTCGTCTGACCACGTGTTCTCGCATACGAGAGCATCTGGTCAGCGGGGTGGTGGCACTGGAATCCTCATCTCTCCCAAGTGGACATTCTCTCTTTCTCCCCTGACCCATCTGTCTATCTCCTCCTTTGAATTCCATGCTGTCACAGTCACTAGCCCATTCAAGCTTAACATCCTTATCATTTATCGCCCTCCAGGTTCCCTTGGAGAGTTCATCAATGAGCTTGACGCCTTGATAAGTTCCTTTCCTGAGGATGGCTCACCCCTCACAATTCTGGGTGACTTTAACCTCCCTACGTTCTCTCTGCCTCCTCCTTTCCACTCCTCTCCTCTTTTGACCTCACCCTCTCACCGTCCCCCCCTACTCACAAGGCAGGCAATACGCTTGACCTCATCTTTACTAGATGCTGTTCTTCTACTAATCTCACTGCAACTCCCCTCCAAGTCTCCGACCACGACCTTGTATCCTTTCCCCTCTCGCTCTCCTCCAACACTACTCACTCTGCCCCTACTCAGATGGTATTGCGCCGTCGCAACCTTCGCTCTCTCTCTCCTGCTACTCTCTCTTCTTCCATCCTATCATCTCTTCCCTCTGCTCAATCCTTCTCCAACCAATCTCCTGATTCTGCCTCCTCAACCCTCCTCTCCTCCCTTTCTGCATCCTTTGACTCTCTATGTCCCCTATCCTCCCGGCCGGCTCGGTCCTCCCCTCCTGCTCCGTTGCTTGACGACTCATTGCGAGCTCACAGAACAGGGCTCCGGGCAGCCGAGCGGAAATGGAGGAAAACTAGCCTCCCTGCGGACCTGGCATCTTTTCACTCCCTTCTCTCCACATTTTCCTCCTCTGTTTCTGCTGCTAAAGCCACTTTCTACCACTCTAAATTCCAAGCATCTGCCTCTAACCCTAGGAAGCTCTTTGCCACCTTCTCCTCCCTCCTGAATCCTCTTCCCCCTCCCCCCCTCCTCCCTCTCTGCGGATGACTTCGTCAACCATTTTGAAAAGAAGGTTGACGACATCCGATCCTCGTTTGTTAAGTCAAACGACACCGCTGGTCCTGCTCACATTGCCCTACCCTATGCTTTGACCTCTTTCTCCCCTCTCTCCAGATGAAATCTTGCGACTTGTTACGGCCGGCCGCCCAACAACCTGCCCGCTTGACCCTATCCCCTCCTCTCTTCTCCAGACCATTTCCGAAGATCTTCTCCCCTACCTCACCTCGCTCATCAACTCATCCTTGACCACTGGCTACGTCCCTTCCGTCTTCAAGAGAGGGAGAGTTGCACCCCTTCTCAAAAAACCTACACTCGATCCCTCTGATGTCAACAACTACAGACCAGTATCTCTTCTTTCTTTTCTCTCCAAAAAACTCTGAGCATGCCGTCCTTGGCCAGCTCTCTTGCTATCTCTCTCAGAATGACCTTCTTGATCCAAATCAGTCAGGTTTCAAGACTGGTCATTCAACTGAGACTGCTCTTCTCTGTGTCACGGAGGCTCTCCGCACTGCTAAAGCTAACTCTCTCTCCTCTGCTCTCATCCTTCTAGACCTATCTGCTGCCTTTGATACTGTGAACCATCAGATCCTCCTCTCCACCCTCTCCGAGTTGGGCATCTCTGGCGCGGCTCACACTTGGATTGCGTCCTACCTGACAGGTCGCTCCTACCAGGTGGCGTGGAGAGAATCCGTCTCCGCACCACGTGCTCTCACCACTGGTGTCCCCCAGGGCTCAGTTCTAGGCCCTCTCCTATTCTCGCTATACACTAAGTCAGTTGGCTCTGTCATATCCTCACATGGTCTCTCCTATCATTGCTACGCAGACGACACACAATTAATCTTCTTCTTTCCCCCTTCTGATAACCAGGTGGCGAATCGCATCTCTGCATGTCTGGCAGACATATCAGTGTGGATGACGGATCACCACCTCAAGCTGAACCTCGGCAAGACGGAGCTGCTCTTCCGCCCGGGGAAGGACTGCCCGTTCCATGATCTCGCCATCACGGTTGACAACTCCCTTGTGTCCTCCTCCCAGAGTGCTAAGAGCCTTGGCGTGACCCTGGACAACACCCTGTCGTTCTCCGCTAACATCAAGGCGGTGACCCGATCCTGTAGGTTCATGCTCTACAACATTCGCAGAGTATGACCCTGCCTTACACAGGAAGCGGCGCAGGTCCTAATCCAGGCACTTGTCATCTCCCGTCTGGATTACTGCAACTCGCTGTTGGCGGGGCTCCCTGCCTGTGCCATTAAACCCCTACAACTCATCCAGAACCCCACAGCCCGTCTGGTGTTCAACCTTCCCAAGTTCTCTCACGTCACTCCGCTCCTCTGCACACTCCACTGGCTTCCAGTTGAAGCTTGCATCTGCTACAAGACCATGGTGCTTGCCTACGGAGCTGTGAGGGGAATGGCACCTCCATACCTTCAGGCTCTGATCAGTCCCTACACCCAAAGAAGGGCACTGCGTTCATCCACCTCTGGCCTGCTCGCCTCCCTACCTCTGCGGAAGCACAGTTCCCGCTCAGCCCAGTCAAAACTGTTCGCTGCTCTGGCACCCCAATGGTGGAACAAGCTCCCTCACGACGCCAGGACAGCGGAGTCAATCACCACCTTCCGTAGACACCTGAAACCCCACCTCTTTAAGGAATACCTGGGATAGGATAAAGTAATCCTTCTAACCCCCCCCACCCTCCCCCCAAAAAAATATATAGATGTACTATTGTAAAGTGGTTGTTCCAATGGATATCATAAGGTGAATGCACCAATTTGTAAGTCGCTCTGGATAAGAGCATCTGTTAAATGACGTAAATGTGGGTATCTGCTTCTATAAACCAATGAGAAGATGGGAGAGGCAGGAATTGCAGCGCGATCTGCGTCACAAATAGAACTGACTTCTATTTTAGCCCTTAGCAACACAGATGCACGTTGCCGCAATAATTGAATAATATAGATTTCTACATTTATTTTGCAACGCTCACGCATGCGAGCAGTGTAGTCAGGGTATTAAGGTTGAACTGAAAACCCACAGGATGGTAGATCTCCAGGAAGAGTGTTGGGCAGCCCTAACCTAACAATTTCACAACAATACACACAAATCTAAATTAAAGGAATGGAACTAAAAATATATAAATATTTGGGCGAGCAATGTCAGAGCGGTATAGTCTAAGATATAGTGTAATAGGATATAATACGGTATATACATGAGATGAGTAATACAAAATATGTAAACATTATTAAAGTGACTAGTGTTCCATTATTAAAGTGGCCAGTGATGATTTAAGTCTATGTATATAGGCAGCAGCCTCTAATGTGCTAGTGATGGCTATTTAACAGTCTGATGGCCTTGAGATAGAAGCTGTTTTTCAGTCTCTCGGTCCAGCTTTGATGCACCTGTACTGATCTCGCCTCCTGGATGATAGCGGGGTGAGCAGGCAGTGGCTCGGGTGGTTGTTGTCCTTGATGATATTTTTGGCCTTCCTGTGACATCGGGTGCTGTAGGTGTCCTGGAGGGCAGGTAGTTTGCTGCGTTGGGCAACCGTACCACCCTCTGGAGAGCCCTGCAGTTGCGGGTGGTGCAGTTGCCGTACCAGGCGGTGAACCAGCCCGACAGGATGCTCTCAATTGTGCATCTGTAAAAGTTTGTGAGGGTTTTAGGTGCAAAGCCACATTTCTTCAGCCTCCTGAGGTTGAAGAGGCGCTGCTGCGCCTTGTTCACCACACTGTCTGTGTGGGTGGACCATTTCAGTTTGTCAGTGATGTGTACACCGAGGAACTTGAAGCTTTCCACCTTCTCTACTGCGGTCCCGTCGATGTGGATGGGGTGCTCCCTCTGCTGAAGTCCATGATCAGCTCCTTTGTTGAAATATTCTGCTTCCATTGATCAGCCTTGAGATGTTTCTACAACTTGATTGGAGTCCTCCTGTGGTAAATTCAATGGATTGGACATGATTTGGAAAGGCACCCATCTGTCTATATAACGTCCCACAGTTGACAGTGCATGTTAGAGCCAAAACCAAGCCATGAGGTCGAAGGAATTGTCCGTAGAGCTCCGAGACAGGATTGTGTCAAGGCACAAATCTGGGGTACCAAAAACCTTCTGCAGCAGTGAAGGTCCCCAAGAACACAGTGGCCTCCATCATTCTTAAATGAAAGAAGTTTGGAACCACCAAACTCTTCTTAGAGCTGGCCGCCCGGCCACACTGAGCAATCGGGGAGAAGGGCCTTGGTCAGGGAGGTGACCAAGAACCCAATGGTCACTCTGACTAAGCTCCAAAGTTTCGCTGTGGAGATGAGGAAATCCTTCCAGAAGGACAAGCATCTCTGCAACACTACCCCAATGAGGCCTTCATCCCTACGGGGAAGCAAGGTGGTGGCAGCATCATGCTGTGGGGATGTTTTTAAGCGGCCGGGACTGGGAGACTAGTCAGGATCAAGGGAAAGATGAACGGAACAAAGTACAGAGAGATCATTGATGAAAATATGCTCCAGAGCGCTCAAGACCTTAAGACTGGGGCGAAGGTTCACCTTCCAACAGGACAATGACCCTAAGCACACAGCCAAGACAACGCAGGAGTGGCTACGCAACAAGTCTCTGAATGTCCTTGAGTGGCTCAGCCAGAGGCACCACTTGAACGCGATCAAACATCTCTGGAGACCTGAAAATAGCTGTGCAGTGACGCTCCCCATCCAACCTGACAGAGCTTGAGAGGATATGCAGAGAAGAATGCGAGAAACTCCTCAAATACAGGTGTGCCAAGCTTGTAGCATCATAGCCAAGAAGACGAGGCTGTAATCACTGCCAAAGATGCTTCAACAAAGTACTGAGTAAAGGGTCTGAATACTTATGTAAATATTATTTTATATATATATTTCTTTTACATTTGCAACATTTCTAAAAACCTGTTTTTGCTTTGTCTCTATGGGGTATTGTGTGTAGATGGATGAGGGAGATTATTATTATTTTGAAATACATTTTCGAGTAAGGTTGTAATGTACCAAAATGTCGAAAATGTCAAGGGGTCTGAATACTTTCCGAACGCACTGTACAATCATTTTTATTTCATCATAAGTGTTATGAAAAAAGAGGACCAAGAATAGACCCCTGAGGAACTCCATCGATGATTGAGGAAGTTGGACAACAGCGCCTTTGGAACAAGAAAGGACTATACATAAGAGCGCTCACCTCCTGCCACGATCCCGGCTGCGAGAGCGAGAGTACCTCCTCCCACCGGACCTGGAGTGAGACCGGGACCTAAACCACATCCAAACGAGGGGGAGGGAGGGAAAGAACGACAGTTCAGAGCAGGCCCCGCAAAGCCCCACATAAGACTGCCTTAGTCTGTTTTTATTTCTAACCTGACCACTGACAACAACAATCACCCTAAGTCCACTGACACTGGCTCAAATCAACACACAAAAAGGGGGGGGGGATTACATTAGATTTAACATTACACGTGCAATGGTACTGGTAGTAGGAGTCACTATATAGACATAGCTGTTCATGGAGCTAACGTATCCTGCTTAAAGCAGGCCTTTCAGTTCTCTAGTAAAGAGTGGAAGAGAGGAATGTTATTGTCAAGTCATACATTACATTGGAGATAAAAACACATTAATTGGTACTTGAAATAAACCTTGCAAGTTTGCCCGGTTGACCCACTTTGGACCAAGGTTCGAGCAGATCTAGGCGATCTAGAAGTATCTATCAGCCGACCTCTGCATCTAGTCGTGTTCTTCGATTTCTAACGATGATGGTCGTATTGACAGCCAAATCGCTTGATTGAGACTTGATAGATGCAAGGAGATTTTTCTAGACGGGACCATGGTCTACCAGGTTGTCCTCTTTACAAAACCCCAGGCCCAAATTGATAACCAAATCATCTGGTGCATTGTCAGCCCTCTATGAAATCTTTAAGGTGCAGCTAGATGTGGCAGTTGCTTGAGAAGGGGAGGTCTGGCTGATCGATCAACCCCATGGTCATAGAAGGATCAAAAGTGTGGAATTTGCTAGATGCCTCATGAAATCGTTAAGGATCGTGACACTCTGAATCAAACGACGAAACCTGAAATGTTTTGACCAGGTGAGTTGTTAACAAAAAAAATCCCACATAACAGTTCAGAAGTATTTCCATATTGTAAAAGGGATTAAGTGACAGACGGAGAAAAAAGTAGCAACAACAACAGGTAGCCTAGACACAGGCAGTTTGTCAAGATTGTATAATAATCATCTTTACTTTTTTTTTTATCTACATAAGACACTGAAAAATCAAGACAATGGAAAATAAGCGACAACTACCAAAATAAGAAAAAAGACCAAAACAAGCTAAATCTGATGCATTGGTTATGGAGGCTTACCTGCTCCTCCTGCGTCGACTGTAGCGGTGGCAGTCGTAGGCATAGTGCCCCCGCTCACCACACTCATAGCACTTGTCGTTGGAGTCAAAGGGCCGGTTGGTGGGCGCACGCTCGTACCGAGATCGCCGCGGCATCCCTGTAGATAATTCAACTCGAACTCGAGATCCAGAAATTAACCTGAAAGACAGTCAGTTCAACAGTAAGCAAATTGCACAATGGCATAGTTTACTTTAAAAAGAGGACATGAGGAAACCCATCTAAAGCTTAACAAGCATTTAGGAACATGCCTAAAGTGATTCATCTGGATAGCAGCAAATGAGTAACAAGAGCATACCAGCTACCTGCTTACTGTCTACTGATAGATGTCCCTAAACCAATAAAATGCATCAATATTGGCAAAGAGCAAATTACATTATTGACTGGCAAACGTCAACAACACTGGTGCCCTCTGAGCCCTTTCAGCTTGTAGGTCTTGGAGAGTAGGCTAAACTTGGGGGCGAAGTCTGGAGTCTTGAGGTACCACTTACTTGCCGTCAAGGCCACGGACCGCATCTTCTGCATCCCGGGTGTCTTCAAACTCCACAAAGGCAAACCCTGGTGGGTTCCTAGCAATCCACACTGTTCTCAAGGGTCCGTAATACCCAAACGCCCGCTCTAGCTCTCCTTTCCCTGCACCAGTGCCCAGGTTACCGACGTAAACCTTAGCGTCTGCAAAGGAAAAATAGAAAGAGGTGCCACCACTGCTGCAACTCACTGATTCTGTTCTGAGAGGACTTTGATTTCCCACTCCCCTAAGCTCAGTATCAAAAGTAACTGCACAAATGTAGAAATTGCATTGAAATGCGGTCCTCTCAAGGCATCCCATGTATTTAGGTCAGTGAACGATTAGCATAGTTGGCCTGAGGCAGTTCCTCATGCTATGGTCTAAATTAAATTATGTGTCAGGCATATGAACATAATATTGTGTGCTTTTCCACATAACAATGAGCTGCATGTAGTGATTTACTGCAATTACGTATCACTTAAATCACACTTGAGCAAATATTTGAAGCCTGAAAATGTGATAAATTAGGCAAAAAAAATCAACCTTAAGCAGTTTAGCCTGAAGCAGTTTAGCCTGAAGACCCGGCATTGAATTATACGTCAGGCAGAAATATGTGTTTGGATCAGGAAAGTTTCCTCTCACGACCTCTACAAGCCAAAATGTTGAATAAAATGATTTTTTTTGTTTTACGTACTTTTACCCCTTTTTTCTCCCCAATTTCGTGATATCCAAGAAACACCGTCCAACTGGCGACCTTGGTCAGCTTACAGCCACCCGGCCCGCCACAAGGAGTTGCTAGAGCACGATGGGACAACGAAATCCCGGCAGGCCAAACCCTCCCCTAACCCGGACGACGCTGGGATAATTGTGCGCTGCCTCATGGGTCTCCTGGTCACGGCCGGCTGTGACACAGATGAAATGATATTTTGACTCACTTTACCGGTTGTCCATTGTGGTTGGTCCTTTTGCAGGTAGGAATGTGAAACATTATATCGACAGGAAGTATAATTACATAAACTTTTCAAAGCCCTGGTAGCGTGTTCAGATTTCGATCATTTGAAGCACGTGCACAAGAGACGCTTGCTCGTGCACGTTTACATGGCTCTGCGCATGCTCAGGTGATAGAAATCTGAACACACTACCAGTTCATTGAAGTATACTTTCCTGGGAATATGTCTCATATTCTTACAGACAACCTGTTAAGTAAGTCATTCAACATTCTGGCTTGTGAGAGGACATTTTCCAAACAAATGTATGGCATTAATCTCAGACTGTGAACCAGAGCTATCACAGTGCAGTTGAAACAAAGTGATCCCCGCCACTGTTTTGTTAAAAAGCTGAGGGATGGGGCTGGAGAAATGTAACCAAGCTCAGATCCATAGAGCAATGGATATAAGGAATGACCATCTATGATATCAAATGTATAGTTTTAACCATGTTTTGAGGCTTTATATCTAGTGTTTGTTAACATTTACATTGTTGGCAAACATTGGAGTAAAACATGCTTATATTTTGAGTTCTGATGGGGTACAACAGTTGAACTATGGTCATGAGGCATTTAAGCTGCAATATGTTACTTTTTGTTATGGAAAATATATTTCACAGCGGTTTAGATGGTACAATGGTTCTCTACACAATGACTGCTTGTTTTGTCACAAACTGAAATTAAGTAAATTATTAGAATTTTAGCAAACAGGAAATTGCGCAGCGATCTGCATATTGCACCTTTAAATTCTTCAAGAATCAATTCAACAATGGGCACATTTCATTCATTTATAGGTCCTCAAATGGATGTAGCAACTGCAGATTGCCCCCATTAAAACATTTCGAGCGAAAAATAGCTACATAATAAAGCAATTGATTAGCGAATCGGGTGTGCTAGGAAAGCTAAATACGCCTAATGTAGCTAGCTAGTTAACCAAGCATGAGATTATCTTCACGAATACGGAGTTTGACGTCAATATATATTTTGTCTACTACTGAACATGCGTTAGGTTAGCCTTTTGTGCATTATTTTGTGATGTTAAAATCCGTTATGCTATTTAGTTTACCTCCTCCGTTTCGACCGTGTCTCGACATGATTCAAGGCCCGCTTTACAATCAATCTGCGCATGCGTGTGTCAAACTCATTCTCCTGAGAGGACGGTCAGACAGGACGGCTCACAAAATGTACTCTTGCAATACAATAAAATGCTAAATCACTCATATTTCATACCATGAATCACAAAGTACAGTATTAGGTATTTAATTATTCGGGCCGGAATCCTTTGGAATTGTATCACTGTTTACAACGACACATTTGACCGTCGGACAAATTCAATCACAGGCTCCATCCAGCTAGCTAGCTCTAGCACCTGATTTGAAGATTAAAATCCAGTGTAGATTATTCTCGGTCAGTATATTGAAACAGTCATGGACATGTGGCGTCAATTGAAGCCACTGGAGTGGCGTAGATGTGTCTAGAAAGAGGTCAAAGTGACAGCAACATCATGGTTGGGTTAGGCTAGCTCGTTCTTGGCTCTGCCCACCTTGCTTGTTCTGTCCACTATGACTCTATGAATTGGTTTCGCTTGTTAGCATATTTAGCAAGCAGCCTCCATTGAAATTCGCTATTACTTCTGCACATTTTGTTAGCATTCTGGTAATAGACGCCCAATGGCGTTTTTTTTTTGTGTTTTTTGGGGGGGGCGCAACAAGCCGGTAATACCGTATATACCAGTATGAAGGAAGAATGGTATGACGATATGAAAATCTGGATACTGTCCAACCCTACCAACAATACAGAGAGAATCTCATCCTTACACATTGAGCTACAGTATTATATTGTGTGTTATAACTAAATAGTCCTCCAGAGCACTACAACTTCACAGATGTTGGGGTCGATTTGGAATGGGCACTTGACACAGAGAAGAAGGGTTTTATGTAATGTCACAGCCAAATAAGTATAACATAGTGCCCTACAATGATAGGCCTCAACAGCAGTCATACTGGAGCTTAACGTTTTTCAATGCATCTTATGTGGTTACTGTCATGAATGTCATAACCTTGTTCAAATATGATAAGATTGGGTTATTCTTGTCTCATTTAGCCAGAAAATCATTTTCATAAATGTGTTATACTTTGTGATATTCATATTTTATTCCCAGAACATTGTTACACTGCCTGTGTATGAAATCACATCCTCATGACATATCACCTTATGTCTTATCTATTATTCTCTTATCCACCTTTCTTATCACTACATACCCACCTACAATAAAACACAGGAATGAAGTGAGAAATGGTCCCGTAATAGTGTCGTTTATTGAATGGTGGACATGTAGAGGGGGAGAAAGAGAAGGAGAGGGAGGGAAGGACAGAGAGAAAGAATGATAGGGAAGGGGATTCTCAAATGGGAAAAAGTCCATCCTCTCCTCCACTCCTGTCCTCTTCTACACTGTGAACCGGAAACCAAAAAAATGTTCACCATATGCAGGAAAGTATCAATTCGGAGGAGTTTCCTCCTCTCCTCCATAGCCTAAGCACAGATGTATCCTCCCGGCAGTTAACGCGAAAGTGTTTTAAAATCCGCCACACCCCCTTTGAATCAGTTGTTTTCTCTGAGAAAAGCATGCGTATAATTAACACATGTATTTGGGGATTACTCCATTGTAAATGTAATTTGCCTGATGACGTGCTAGTGGAGAGTCTTTTCATTCAAGCACATTTGTTTCCAGTTTTCCCTTTCCTCACCTCCTCTCCTTGATCACCTTTGACCTTTTTCAAAAGGAGGCGAGGAGAGGACGGAGGTGAGGACGCGAGGAGTCGAGCAAAACCAATGGAGATTCTCCCATTGAGGGACAGAGATACAGAGGAAAGGCCAAAGAGGGACAGTGAGAGACAGAGAGGGATGAAGGGAGAGGCAGGTTGACAGTCCTCTCTTTGCACTACAGATACAGGAGTCTTCATTGGCTCAACTGGACCTGAAGGAAAGCACTCAGCCATTGTAGCCCTCCAAACAGCGACCTGTGTTCACCTCATTGCAATAATAACCCTTGCTTTGTGCACAGTGATATAGGGGGAACTTCTTATGTATTGTACTAAAGGAGCATAGTACTTTTTGCCTTGGGGGATTGGTTTTCACCCGCCCACATAGGTTGCCAGACTTTCTGGAACCTAAAGGCCTTATAGTTTTGATCTCTAGTACGAAAGACCCTATCAAGGTCATTGATAATGCTGTGGCCTCCTCTTTCTTTCATACAGGACTTTAGGCAGGGAGAGAATGTGGTAAAGAAGATTATACAGTCATTGTTATCTGTCAGGTGTAATATGGGGTATGCCATTTGCTCGTTAGTAATACTCAGGAGAAGATACTCTGTGTGGTAGGCATTATACGGTGTGGCTGCGATGTTCTTGTCCCCTTTGTAGATATGGCCGGCAGTAAGTGCCGCCCGGACCACCTGTGGTTCAACGCTGACATCTAACTGTCCAGTCTGGCACTGCTGTTGGGTGAGCCTGACAGCTGTCATGACTGGACTGTTCGGGTCAGGTTACCGTGGACCACACTCCTACAAGAGACATCTCTCACACCCGCCAGAGGGGGAGAGATCGAGAGGTATGTAGGTGGGGGGTTTTATGACACCTCACGCCCAATGTAAATCTTAAGGCAGCAAACAAAATCCCTTTGTCCTCTTTTGTAGGAGTGTGGTCCACGGTAACCTGACCTGAACAGACCAGTCATGACAATCCCCCTCTGGAGGGTTAAACTTGGAAGGATTCTGCATGTTGCAACCCACCATAAGAATGACGGATGTCCTGGTTTGTGGATCATTGTAGCAGTCTCCCCCTGGTGGTTTACCCTAGTAGGATTTGCAGATCACCACTAGAATGGACATGGGAGGTCCAACGGTGGCTCTGTGTTCTGGCCCGTCGTCCGGTTGTCCCGGCTAGTGGATCTAGGAAGTAATTTGGGCAGACGTTAATAACACACAACACTCAGGCAATAAATCATTACATTTCTTCCCCAAATGAGCGGCGTTGTGGCTCTAACTGGGGAACTTGTTTATGGCTCTATCACTTCCTAAGTGTTAAAGGAAATTAAACAAAATGAATAAAAACATAAACAAGAGATATACAAAATATAGCTACCACACCTTATTAATCTAATTTCGACTATGTTCTATATATGTCCAAGGTCTTGGCTAAATGACTATCATGGTATTGTCTCTAATGTCATATCTAGGGCGATCCGACTTGAAGGTGGGTAGTTAAGGCACTTGAAGACATGGCACCCTGAATGACAAAGCTTACGCTGGGGACATTACAGGGCTGACCAAGCGAATTCGGGAGAGGAGGCTAGGGATGCTGTGGATGGACCCCCTGATGGGGTTTCAGGATCTATTGCCAACTTTCCGAAAATCGGGATTGTTTCCGTTCCAAGGGTGATCCTAGTATAAGACCTCATTAGGTCTTCCATTGCACTTGTGCGCCTCTGTACGTAGTGGGTGCACAAGCCAAGGGAAATAAGACCAAGGATCATGGTAACAGTCAGGATACTGTCCGGCACCGTCCAAGAGCGGGTGACAGACCAATCTTTTGGCTTGTAGTCAGTCGGGTCAACTAAAAGTGCCTCATCCAGTACGCTAAGATCAACAGTAATTGGTCCCTCGTACCGGGTTTGAATGGCTGCAGTAACTGCAGTAACACGTAGCCATGTAGCACGGCGGAAAACGTCTTCGCACAAACATAATGTGTTGCTAACTCATTCATTCCTGAATGGTGACCTGGTAGCAATGCAACACCAAGATGAGTCCTCGCCACGTTGATGGCTTTCCTGTCTGATCCTGTCAATCACCCAGTGTCCGAACTGGCTTTGGCAGGTTCACACGATTTGCGTTCGCTGTACGCAACTAAACAGCACCTAACACTTGTAGATGACCTACTGGTTTATGTTTCAGAAACAGAGGGGGATAATGCTAGCTCATGCCCAGCTCATGCCCATGACGAGCCATGTGGAGGCCATAGGGGGTCAAGGCTACATGTGAACATTGCGACAGGTGGCCCTCTGGCCTCACATGGAACAAAACGAGGCACAATACATGAGGGGGTAATTCGTTTTCTGCCAGTTTCAACCCTCCAAGTCACTTCACAGAGCACCCCTGCAACGCAAGGGTGTGTTTTACCCCTGGAGCTCGATCCAGATCGTCTGGGTCGCCCCAGTTGCCAGGTCGGCCAGAGGCAACAAGTATCTCCTCACAGTGACTTGCGCATTCACAAAGTGGGTGGAGTGCCTGCCCGCAACCAATGACACTGCGGAAACCCCGGCCGTTCTTTTGCTCAACCACGTATTCAGTCATTTTGGCCTGCCAGGAGAAACCGTGGACAGCGATAGAGGAACCCACTTTTCAGCAGCTGTAATGACCGAACTGTGGCGGCTCCTGGGAGTCAAAGCTAAACTCCACATTGCGTACCACCCTAGGAGCTCCGGCAGGGTAGAAATTGTCAGAATCCTGAGGAAATATGTGGCAGCCAAACCCTAAGATTGGGACCTCAAACTCCCACTGGTACTGATGGCGATCAGAGCCACACACAACAGGTCCACGAGAATAACACCATTTGAGATGATGATGGGCCGGCAAATGACACTTCCACTGCATCCCATGTAACAACCGGGATATGTCGCCGCAGCCACCGCCTACACGGCTCATCAATACGTGACAGACTTGTGAAACCACCTCCAGACTACCTTTACGTACACTCAAAGAAAGCTGGAGAGAAGTGCAGAAGGTGACTATTACGACAAAAGGCCTCACACTAGGTGTTCAAGGTCGGGGATAAAGTGTGGTTCTACATATACACCAAACCCGCGGGCGTTGCGACAAAGTTCCTGCTCCACTGGACGGGGCCACACGAGATTGTGGTGAAGCTGTCACCTATAGCTTATCAAATCAGAATCAGCAAAGGTCGACAAAACACTACGTTAAAGTGGGTCCACAGGAACCAAATCAAGTTGTACACTCCCCCCATGGGAATAGAAGGGGTGCTAGCCAGCACCGAATAGACAGAAACCTAGCAAATCAGAGGTACTAAGAAATTCTTAAGTATGCTCAGCTGATCCCTTCCAGGAGATCAGTACATTGCACCTAACATATTTTCTTCTCTTCCCAGCTACAAGATATACGTGTTGTCATTATTGATATTGTCCTGCGCCGTGCTGTCCAAAATAGGAACATCTGAAAAATTGTTGTCAAAACATTTTAGTTTAAACAAAAGCAAATAAAGGAAATAATCAAACAATATCTCTGATTATGCGTTTCTGTAGGATGGAGTTCCTTTGGATGATCCTGACACTCAGCGCCCTGGTCAAAACCAACCCAGCAGATGTAATCACGAGCAGACCCCCTACGGGAATCGTTCTCCGCGATGATCCAGGACTCCTTATAACTAACTTCAGAGTACACACGCAGAGAGTGTACGTCCGCCTAGATGCAGAGAACGTGTACCGCCAACACATCCCACCTGCAGCGCATTTGAGTTGGGCCGGGGCTGACTGGACCACCCAGGCAGTTAAGCACGCCCAGCTAGACACTGCCCATATGTTGGCCCAACTCCAAAAGTTCAGTCACCCAGTCAGAACTAGCAGAGACCAGGCGAGAAAAACGATTCGTCGGGGCGCTACTATCGATAGGTGCAGCTGTAGGGTCACTATTTTCCCTAGGTACCACTGTCGTCAATGCAGTCAGTCTAGCCACAGTCAAGAGAAATGTTAGGGAGATTACTGAAGAGAAGCCACTTATCCAGCAACAGATGAAAGCGCAGGCACTCAGGTTGCAACATGTGGGAAAGTCTCTCCAGGACACTATTCTGGTGGTCAACACACACGTTACTCTCCTGAACAAAACCCTCCTGTCTGTAGGAAAGCTAGTAGAGGTCATGAACCATGACTATGCCCATGTCCAATTGGTTCGATTGTTATTGGAGGATTTTCTCCGTGAAGTTAGCTCTTCTATGGACCACTTGGCCATGAATAGAATCCCCTCATATCTAGTGCCCCTCTCAATGGTGCACGACATATTGACCTCAGCTACTACAACCACGATAAGGCCGTTACAGTCACATTTGGCCTATAGTCTGGGGTCGGCCATCCCAATACACGTTGATGTTGATCGTAATGATGTGGGATTTTTACTGACGCTGCCGGTTGTTGAACTGGAGAATATTTATAGATTGAAAACGGTTCTAAATGTAGGATTTTGGCGTGACAGTACCCACGTGAAAATCGCCACACCCCCAGTCGTAGCTTATCAGGAAAACAATCCAGATTTACATCTCACCCCTAACCTGTTAATGTGTACTCTAACCAAAGATGTCCACTACCTTTGTCCTAGCAAACCATTCGTCAGGGATAACACTGAGCGTCTTTGTGGTCTTAAGCCTATCACCAGCAAGGAACGCTGTAGAGACAAACTTACAGCAAGGGATGGGGCCACCACCACACAAGTGGAGGTGGGAGGGAATCGATGGTTGGTTAAAACACCGCTCGCGTCCGCCACTATGACTTACGAATGCCATGACGCAACCACCCAATTGAACCTCCCCAACCAGACTGTTTTTGTTAAAGTACCAGAGGGAGCGATTATGCACATAGACGACCTCGCTCTATACCAACTTCCCGACGACAGGATAGACACAGAGATTGAAATTCCTGACGCTTTTGCTAAGCGTTCCCTTGAGTTACCACAAGCCATTCAAAACCAAATCCAGAATGAGGGACTAATGACTGTTGATCTTAGTGTACTGGATGAGGCACTTTTAGTTGACCCGACTGACTACAAGCCAAAAGATTGGTCTGTCACCCGCTCTTGGACGGTGCCGAACAGTATCCTAACTGTTACCATGATCCTTGGTCTTATTTCTCTTGGCTTGTGCACCTACTACGTACACAGGCGCACAAGTGCAATGGAAGACCTAATGAGGTCTTATACTAGGATCACCCTTGGAACGGAAACAATCCCGATTTTCGGAAAGTTGGCAATAGATCCTGAAACCCCATCAGGGGGTCCATCCACAGCATCCCTAGCCTCCTCTCCCGAATTCGCTTGGTCAGCCCTGTAATGTCCCCAGTGTAAGCTTTGTCATTCAGGGTGCCATGTCTTCAAGTGCCTTAACTACCCACCTTCAAGTCGGATCGCCCTAGATATGACATTAGAGACAATACCATGACAGTCATTAAGCCAAGACCATTGGACATATATAGAACATAGTCAAAATTAGATGAATAAGGTGTGGTAGCTATATTTTGTATATCTCTTGTTTATTGTTATGTGTTACGTTTTTCTTGCTCCCCATTTTCCCATGTTAGTGTGTTTGTCCTAGGCATTACAGGTGTACCTAGTTGCGGTTGACGATGGTGGGCGTGGCTGTAACTGATTGAAGAAAGGATATCTGTTTGTCGTGTGAAAAGAGAAGAGAGAGGGGACACTTGTTTTTTTTGGGGCTATTTGATGATTTGTTGTTTTAATTTATCTTTGTTTGTTTTACAGCCTGTCCTCCTGATGTACTCTACCCTACCTAGGTCCTGGAGAAGGGAAAAGGTAGATCTGCCCATGGGTGTACATTCCCACGTAGATAACCCATTGTTTTATACACTAGGTTAGCCGGGCGGGTGTCACCCTTGTATTTTTCTTGGAACCAGGTAGGACAGTGGGCTAGGGTGTAGAGTGTGTTAGGAAGGATTAGGTGTGTAGAAGAGGGACCTTTTGTTTATTTTCATTACTTGGACCCCGATCCCAAACATTCCCTTCTCTTACCTTCCCTGGTTGTTAGTTTTTGTTTTCTTACTGATTCTTTATGGGTGTTTTTATATTGTTTATTTAATTACTTTACTAAACATCCCCTGAGGGCTAAAATTGAGTTTTGGTTGTGGTCTGATTATTTTAGCTCATTACACCCCACATTTCTTCCCCTTTCATCTGGTTTACCTGGTGTGTTTAGGCCCAGGCATTTACGTCTCCTCCTCAGACGAGCTACACCCGAGGGGAGAACGTAATATTTGTTTTATTCATTTTGTTTAATTTCCTTTAACACTTAGGAAGTGATAGAGCCATAAACAAGTTCCCCAGTTAGAGCCACAACGCCGCTCATTTGGGGAAGAAATGTAATGATGTATTGCCTGAGTGTTGTGTGTTATTAACGTCTGCCCAAGTTACTGCCTAGATCCACTAGCCGGGACAACCGGACGACGGGCCAGAACACAGAGCCACCGCTGGACCTCCCATGTCCATTCTAGTGGTGATCTGCAGCTTGCAGAAATCCTACCAGGGTAAATCACCAGGAGGGGACTGCTACAATGCTCCACAAACCAGGAAAGCCGATGATCATTCTTATGGTGGGTTGCAACATGCAGAATCCTTCCCCTAGAGGGGGACTGTCATGACTGGCCAGTTCGGGTCAGGCTACAGTGGACCACACTCCTACTAGAGACATCTGTCACACCTGCCAGAGGGGGAGAGATCGAGAGCTATGGAGGTGGGGGTTTTTATGACACCTCACGCCCATTGTAAATCTTAAGGCAGCAGACAAAATCCCTTTGTCCTCTCACTATGGAGGAATGGAATGTATGATGGGCCTATGGGGAACCTACCTCAGAACAGTAACATGCAATAAATGGACTTTGTTTCGACAGCCAAAATGGTAGTAATGACGGTAGTAATGTTATGTTATTACAAGTTAAATGATGACGTTATAACAAACATTGTCATTTGAACAGTTTTCACAATATGTACCTGATGTTTGCATAATGTACGTTGTGTGGAAAATGTCCAGATCAAAGAGAATGTTTTTGTAAAGATGAAATGTGAAGTTTGTCTAAATTGGAGGCGGAAACGCCCATTTCTGACCCAAGGGTATAAAACATGTAAGTTAAGAATTAACATTATGACTAGGTAACCAGGAGCTGCAGCTAAAGTCCGATTAGCTGTAACCCCAAAACGCAACACGAGGTTGAAGAAGGAACCTTTTAACAATCTATGCTACGGATGAGTAGTTGTTTCTAAGAGTGTGAATTCAAGCAGGACCACCCGGTTACCACTCTCCAAGTAATCGTGTCTACACTGTTTTTATTCCTACATTGGAGCCCTGAGCTACACGGCTGGCTGTCCTCAGAAGACCCCTTTTCAGAACAAGGGCGAGGAAACAGACCACTAAGACAAAGGACACTGACATCGTGAGGACAATCAGAGAGTTATACCCGGTAACCAAAGAAGTGCCGTCATCAGAGAAGGCGAACCCGGTCCACGAAGAGACACCCCATCGGAGACCTTCGACACGTAATTACATCATTATATTCTGACCCATAAGAGCGGCAGTTCGAGGCACGGTTAGGGTTAAAACAATCATAGTTTACAAATGTACCCAAGTGTGCTTTTCTCTCGTGCACTCTTTCGCTCTTTTTAAATCCCCATTTTGTGTAACACGTGTCGTATTGTGTTGGCCCACTAGGGACCTGTTTCATTGTACTAAGTTCTAATCAATAGCCTAGACTGTGTGTTTGTGCATCTTATATTATCATTTTAGCTTGTTAGTAAATAAATAATCAACTCAACTGGTGTGGGACAGACTTATTTAGTGGGATTCGTGTTTGTGCAAATTCCTGGATTATGCCACGTTCAGAATGAGACTGTAGAGAAAATTAATTAATTAGCGACTGTTGTAAAATCAATATTCTGAGTTAATTTGGGAAATAGAAACTCATAAAACCAAACTTTCCCATGGTGCCCCAGGTTATTGAGTTAATAATTACCTGATTCATTTAATCACGTAATTATAAACAGTTAATCATTCCATGAAAAGCAGTCATCACAATGAATCCAACGTCCCGACACAGCCATGGCATACTGACGATTTTGCAGTCCGATCCTGAACAGCAGAAAAAATGAGAGACAGAGGGGAGAACATGAAGCACATACTTTGGTTGACCTTACTTGTAGAGTTTGGGGACAATTCCCTATAGTATATTAATGCATGGGTTTCTTTGGGTCATAAGAAGTGTGGTAATAAAACAAACTATATGATTACAACGAAACAGAGAAGCACTCACTTTTTCATCTCTGTAATCAGTTTAGCTAAATTTGCTTCACTGATCAGAGCATCCATCTTGTCGCCAGCCCAGAGAGAAAGCAGAAAGAGAAGGACAACCCCCCCCTCATAGAGGCACACCTTTGAAACACACAGGAGTATCAACAAACACACACACACGAGTAACACTGTGTCAATACACACACTGCACACTATTTAACAGATGGCAAAACCATTAGCGTAAACAGAAAGGGTATACAGTATACATATTTATACTTTAATAAGGAATCAATCATAACACGTTTATAGACTATTGGCAAGAGGGACAGACTAGTAGCGTCATTCCAGATAAACCAACATCATGTAATATCATTACCGGAAACCAAATTTCACGAGTTTGGCTTCTCGCCATCTGACAAACATGTTCGAAGGGGTGGTAGTAGATGAAGTAGGGTATGAGTGACCAGCCACCGGGCCGTGGACCGAGGTTGGTAGCTGGCCTCCCGGCAGTATCAGCCCCCAGTTGCAGGAAGCCTGATTGGGCAAGACGATGGAAGGTTGTGCCCGGAAGTTACTGCTTAGAAAGACTCCAGCTGTGCATGGGATGTGTCGTTTAATTAAAAGGTTCCTCCTGAAACTGTGTTATCAACTCCCAATACTATCAGATACACTCAAATCACACATATTAGCCAGTCTCTAGGTGACCCGCTGCACTGAGTCAGGACCTTCAGTACAACTCTTAACAATCAGTCAACCAAATTATCCCCTATGCACTTATCCGCTAAGTGCCCCGGCTAAACGGGCTATTTCTAACCTAAGTGTGTGTATGTAGTTTAACGTCAAATATGAGTCTCTGTTCACATTCTAACTCAGCATAGCAGTGAAACAAATTCATTTACTCATCTAATTTTACCTGACTGCACATCTTGCTGCTGCAGTCGACTTAAATGCTTGGAAGTCATGGTCAGCAGTATATGTTTATCCCAATGTGGCACAATTCTTGCGTTTCGGACACTGCATCAATGTGTTGTGGGTTTAAGAGACCTTCTGTTGCCAAGGCTTTTTCACAGAATTGCTGGTTAACACAAGGTCACTGTGAATGAGATGATCACATACATACAGTACACACATACAACCTGGTTGCTAATTCCTTAAAAAGGTCATTATTACTTTCCTAGATGGAATATTGGTGCACTGATATTGCCGTCAGTTGACCCATCGCGGAACGTGACTTGAATGTGAATGCACATTCTAGTCATTCTATTGCTATGACTCTCAAACTCCAACCATTACATAGCGTATGGACCAGAAAAATAACATGTTTTTGAAAGCAACTGACAGGATGGCCCTATGGAAGAAACCAGGGAGAATAGCCAAGAATTATTACAATGAAAACAACAAACCCAGATGAATTACTTTAGGCTATTCATCATGAGTGCATCCCAAACAGCACCTTATTCCCTATATAGTGCACTACTTTTGACCAGGGTCCATAAATATGGCACCCTATTCCATACACTGCACTTTGGGTGACTCACAGCCCACATTTTGACCCTAGGAAACAAACCACAGTATAAACTGAAGGTGGAACACTTGTACATGTTCAAATAAACCAAAATGATTCAAAAGTACACTTAATTGTCTGATTTTACATACATAAACTATTGCCAAACTCACAGGCTACTGTTCTCTTAATTAAAATCTGGTGTATTCAAGATGTACTGTTACTGTATGATCATCCAATAATGAGTTGGTAACATTTGACTGGAATGTGGTCTACCTGTGATTAAATGTACTGTATTCATGCCCAGCAATTCAACTGCATTTTGCTATGGCCCTTTTTGGATGCTTTAAAAAGGCATCCCTTCATCCGTCCTTTAAGGATTGTGTGGTTTCATGAGTTAAGAAATCAAAACGTGTGGCTCATTTGGTAGAGCATGTTGCTTGCAATGCCAGGGTTGTGGGTTTGATTCCCACGGGGAACCGGTACAAAAAAGTATGGGAAAAAAACGTATGCACTCACTACTGTAAATCGCTCTGGATAAGAGCGTCTGCTAAATGACAGAAATGTTAAAACCTTAAAATGTGTAAATATCCCATACAGGCAAGACTCAAGCTGAAATTTGAGGTAAACAATTAGCGACTACATTTCCATACAGACTCTTTATGATGTTACTGAGAGAGCAAGGTCTCCAGTACATAACCCGATCAGCTTCAGTCATGTCAGATCAGTGACCACTTCGAGGCAGGAAGGAATCATTAAACAAATATATTCAATCAGGGCAGTTTGCATTCTGGATGGTAGCCAGCTCCTCACTCGTTTCATAGTGGACTTATAGTGGTAGAAACACTTTTATTCCCTTGTTTAAAGAAGTCAATCATAATTTTCTTTACATACTCATTGGCAGAAATAAATCAGAACATAAAAGTACTAACACAAACTTAAGAACAATCACTTCTTGTGTTTCTTGAATGCTTGAAAAGTACCTCTTTGGTGTGGATGGGTACCTTAAATCAGGGTTTCTCAAACTCGGTCCTGGGCTGCCCACATTTAGTTTTTTGCCCTCGCACTACACATCTGATTCAGTTACCCAACTCATCATCAAGCTTTGATTATTTGAATCAGCTGTGTAGTGCTAGGGCAAAAAACTAAATGTGCACCCAGGACCGAGTGTGGGAAACCCTGCCTTAAATCATGGTACTCTGGTCGATCTACTGGCACAAAAAAAAACAATTGCCTCGGACTGAGTCTCTACACAAAGCCTTAAACACCATTTAACAACATGATTTCCCAAGTCCCTTTTTCAATCTGAGTGAGGTGGATTGAACGGCAGACATTTGTTATTGGGGAGTTGAAATGGGTTTACAACAGCGTGATAGCTTGAGTCCTCTCTGGTCCGTCTCTGGTCAATATGGGCCACTTTAGTAGATTATTTAGCCCATACACAGTGAGTTAAAACACTATTAAGTTTGTGGATTTCTCCTGGAGTCTGTTCAAACTGGTCTACAGTCTTTATCGTTCCATCATCCAACGTTGCGGTGGACTTGTGTGGTCCTGGTTCATGGTTTATTATGGTTCAAGCTGTATGTGCATGGGTAGGCCACCGAGCTCATTGACAAGTAATGCTGCAATTGATTCACTTAAAAAAAATAAACCAAATGAAATAAACATTGGACGATGACAAACAACATACTGTACATACAAACACACACAACCAAACATACAAACAGTAAGATACCCCCCAAAAGGGTTTTTATAGGTAATCTCCAATGGTCTGCACAAATGAAAAAGGACAATCATCTTTAGTTTAAGTATTTTTTTTTTATAAGGGCACATGATTCTTTTTCCAGGTAGCTAAGAACCTACACTGGCATTGTCTTTTTTTTCTTAAAGTCAACATCACAATTACATTTTGTTTTTGTTCAAGTCTAAAGTCTTTAGTGTTCAATGATTTCCCCCATATCACATACACAAGTATTTTTAAGAGGGGTTGGCATTCTCCAGCACGGGTGGGTCGTCCCGATGCACTAGTGACGGGTGTGACACCGACTCCCTTTTGTACGTTTTGGGAGGGAGCTTGGGGATAGCTTGGGCGGCGGCACTGCTGGTGCTCTGGCGAGGGGGCACAGGGGGGCCAGCTGCACCCCCCAGAGGGAGGAGGGCTGAGTCGCCGCAGCAGTCTGGGCCACTGGGCCCCAGCAGTGGCAAGGGTGGGGAGGGCAGGTGCTTGCGTGGGCCCAGCGAGGGCGAGGGAGTGGGGGGCGGCGGCGGGGTGAGTGGGCCGAACGGCGAGGGTGGGAAGAAGGTCTGGCTCAGCGTGGGTTCGCTGCTGCGGATGCGGCCCAGCGGGGGGGGCTGCAGGTGCAGGGGGCTGTTGGAGCTGGAGAAGACGTCCGGTGTTCTCACGGGCTCCCGCGGCGGCAGGGTGGGTGGGCTGTCAGGCGGCTCCGACACGGAGGTGCGCTCGGTCGAGAGCGAGTAGCGAGGCGAGTAGACCTTGGTGGTGGTGGGCTGCCGTGGGGGGATGGCGGGGGGGCTGTCCAAGTGCTTTGACATCATCTGGAATGTGAGAGACGTGCAGGTGGAAAAGGAGAAAGAAGGAGAAGCACAAACGTTATGAAGAGTGAGGGAGTATGACTCGACAAACTCTCAAAAATGTTATCTAAAATCTCAAGAAATGACTAGCAAATAACTGACAGTGGAAATTAGTTGTGTTTCATTGGATATTTAGCATTCCACATCTACACTCTAGAATCAATCAATCAAGAATCATCCTAATGATTCGATTAACCTGTGCCACCGCACATTGACTCTGTACCGGTACCCCCTGTATATAGCGTCGCTATTGTTATTTTACTGCTGCTCTTTAATTATTTGTTACTTTTATTTCTTATTCTTTTTAAGGTATTTATTTATTTTATTTAAC
This sequence comes from Salmo trutta, assembly GCF_901001165.1. Taxonomy (NCBI): domain Eukaryota; kingdom Metazoa; phylum Chordata; class Actinopteri; order Salmoniformes; family Salmonidae; genus Salmo; species Salmo trutta. The sequence continues at coordinate 19,949,434 of NC_042994.1, forward strand.
TAGACAAGTCAGTTAAGAACAAATTCTTATTTACAATGACGGCCTACCCCGGCCAAACCCGGACGACGCTGGGCCAATTGTGTACCGCCCTATAGGACTCCCAATCACGTCCGGATGTGATGCAGCTTGGATTCGAACCAGGGACTGCAGTGACACCTCTTGCACTGAGATGCAGTGACACCTCTTGCACTGAGATGCTGCGCCACCCGGGAGCTTGTAAGTAAGCATTCTACTGTAAGGTCTACACCTGTTGTATTTGGCGCATGTGACAAATAAAATGTGATTTTAATTTGATTAATGGTACAGTCTCAGAAAAACTTTAGGTAGCAAACAGGTAAAAATAGAGTCACCTTCGATGGGGAAGATTCAGTGGGGGCGGATTCGGGGCGTCTGCGCGGGGGCACCTCCGGGGGGACGGTGGTGTCTTCAGTGTTCCTGTGGAGACTCACCATGGAGGAAACCGAGGAGGACCCTGGAATAGAAGGAAATCAGGTTCATTAAAATTAAGCCTTACAAGAAGACAGTAATTACACATATTTAACCCCAATTCATCCCATACAGGACTCTACAACTCAGGGATGGGCAACTGAGTGTCTTGGGGGTTCTCTCTATTGCCTGACACTTGACTGTTCACTAGGTTTTAAAATCACACATTTCATTTCAAAGAAAGAGAAGAACTGCAGACATTCAGGCCCACGAAGGATGGAGTAAATACAAGCATTGAAAACACAGAAAATGAAAAAAATAAGAGAATAGAGCATGAATGGATGGGTAATAGAAACTCTTTTAGGAAGGGTATACAAAGACAACACTAAAGTATTATGTTTGAGGAAGCAATCACGTCAACCAACTTCAATGATGCCTAATATTACGGGTTCTACTACATACAACTACTACTAACTATACAGTGCATTAAAAAAGTATTCAGACCCCTTGACTTTTCCAATTTTTTTTACATTACAGCCTTATTCTAAACTTGATCAAAAAAAAAAAATCCTCAATCTACACAAAATACCCCATAACGGCAAAGCAAAAACAGATTTTTTGAAATGTTTGCAAATGTATTAAAAATTAAAAACAGAAATCAATCAAACCAAACTTTGTCACATGCGCCGAATACAACGAGTATAGACTTTACCGTGAAATACTTACTTACAAGCCCTTAACCAACAGTACAGTTCAAGAAGAAAATATTTACCAAGCAGACTAAAATAAAAAGTAACAATAAAAAGTAACACAATAAGAATAACATATGTGTGGGGATACAGGCTAGTTGAGGTAATCTGTATATGTAGGTGGGGGCGAAGTGACTATGCATAGGTAAACAAACAGCGAGTAGCAGCAGTGTACAAAAGGGAAGGTCAATGTAAATTGTCTGGTGGCGATTTTATGAATTGTTCAGCAGTCTTATGGCTTGGGGGTAAAAGCTGTTGACAAGCCTTTTGGTTCTAGACTTGCCGTGCGGTAGCAGAGAAAACAGTCTATGACTTGGGTGACTGGAGTCTGACAAGTTTATGGGCTTTCCTCTGACACCGCCAATTACAAAGGTCCTGGATGGCAGGAAGCTTGTGATGTACTGGGCCGTTCGGCACTACCCTCTAGCGCCTTACGGTCAGATGCTGGGCAGTTGCCATAACAGGCGGTGATGCAACCGGTCAGGATGCTCTCGATGGTGCAGCTGTAGAACCTTTTGAAGATCTGGGGACCCATCCCAAATCTTTTCAGTCTCCGGAAGGGGAAAAGGTTTTGTCGTGCCCTCTTCATGACTGTCTTGGTATGTTTGGACCATGATAGTTGGTTGGTGATGTGGACACCAAGGAACTTGAAACTCTCGACCCGCTCCACTACAGCCCCGGCGATGTTAAATGGGGGCTTTTCGGCCCGCCATTTCCTGTAGTCCATGATCAGCTCTTTCGTCTTGTTGTCCTGGCACCACACTGCCAGTTCTCTGACCTCCTCCCTACAGCCAGTCTCATCATTGTCGGTGATCAGGCCTACCACTGTTGTGTCGTCAGCAAACTTAATGGTGTTGGAGTCGTGTTTGGCCACGCAGTCGTGGGTGTACAGGGAAAACAGGAGGGGACTAAGTACACAGCACCTGGGGGCGGCCCGTCAGGAAGTCCAGGATCCAGTTGCAGAGGGAGGTGTTTAGTCTCAGAGTCCTTAGTTTAGTGATGAGCTTTGAGGGTACTATGGTGTTGAACGCTGAGCTGTAGTCAATGAATAGCATTCTCACATAAGTGTTTCTTTTGTCCAGGTGAGAAGGGACAGTGTGGAGTGCGACTGAGTCATCTGTGGATCTGTTGGGGCGGTATGCAAATTGGAGTGGGTCTAGGGTGATGTGAGCCATGACCAGCCTTTCAAAGCACTTCATGGCTACCGACGTGAGTGCCACAGGGCGGCAATCATTTAGGCAGGTTACCTTCGCTTCCTTGGGCACAGGGACTATGGTGGTCTGCTTGAAACACGTAGGTATTACAGACTTGGTCGGGGAGATGTTGAAAATGTCAGTGAAGACACTTGACAGTTGGTCCGCGCATGTTTTGAATACACGTCCTGGTAATCTGACTTGCCCAGCGGCTTTCTGAATGTTGACCTGTTTAAAATGTCTTGCTCACATCGGCTACCGAGAGCGTGATCACACAGTCATCCAGAACAGCTGGTGCTCTCTTGCATGCTTCAGTGTTGCTTGCCTCGAAGTGAGCATAAAAGGCATTTAGCTCGTCTGGTAGGCTCGCGTCACTGGGCAGCTTGCGTCTGGGTTTCCCTTTGTAGTCATAGTGCCAGCTTCGTTTTGCGGTGGTAAATAGACGGCTACGAAAAATACAGATGAGAACACTCTTGGTAGATAGTGTGGTCTACAGCTTATCATAAGGTACTCTACCTCAGGCGAGCAATACCTTCGAGACTTCTTTAATATTAGACATTGCGCACCAGCTGTTATTGACAGAAAGACACACACCCCCACCCCTCGTCTTACCAGAGGTAGCGTCTCTGTTCTGCCGGTGCATGGAAATCCCGCTAGCTCTATATTGTTCGTATCTTCGTTCAGCCACGTCTCGGTGAAACATAAGATGTTCCAGCTTTTAATGTCCCGTTGGTAGGATAATCTTAATTGTAGGTCATCAATTTTATTTTCCAATGATTGCACATTAGGAAGAAGGATGGAAGGCGTCTTTTCTTCATGCAAAAGGCGTGGATCTGGGTCTGTTCCAGTGAAAGCAGGATGTCCTTCTCATCGGACTCATTAAAGGGAAAAGTTTCTTCCAGTCCGCAGTGAGAAATCCCTTTTTTGATGTCCAGAAGTTATTTTCGGTCATAAGACACCGGTAGCAGCAACATTATGTACACAATAAGTCAAAAAATAAGTTACACAAAATGCAAAAAAAAAAGACAAAATAGCACAATTGGTTGGGAGAATGTAAAATGTCAGAAGTATGAATACAGAAGTATTGAGACTCGAAATTGAGCTCAGGTGCATCCTCTTTCCATTTATCATCCTTGAGATGTTTCCACAACTTGGAGTCCACTTGTGGTACATTCAATTGATTGGACATGATTTGGAAAGGCACACACCTATCTATATAAGGTCCCACAGTTGACAGTGCATGTCAGAGCAAAAACCAAGCCATGATGTTGAAAGAATTGTCCTTCGAGCTCCGAGACAGAATTGTTTCGAGGCACAGTTCTGGGGAAGGGTACCAAAACAATTCTGCAGCATTGAAGGTCCCCAAGAACACACTGGCCTCCATCATTCTTAAATGGAAGAAGTTTGGAAACACTAAGACTCTTCCTAGAGCTGGCCACCCGGCCAAACAGAGCAATCGGGGGAGATGGGCCTTGGTCAGGGAGGTGACCAAGAACCCGACGGTTACTCTGACAGAGCTCTAAAGTTCCTCTGTGGAGATGGGAGAACCTTCCAGAAGGACAACCATCTCTGCAGTACTCCACCAATCAGGCTTTATGGTAGAGTTGCCAGATGGGAGCCCCTCCTCAGTAAAAAGGCACATGACAGCCCACTTGGGAGTTTGCCAAAAGGCAGCTAAAGACTCTCAGAAAATAAGAAACAAGATTCTTTGGTCTGATGAAACCAAGATTGAACTCTTTGGCCTGAATGCCAAGTGTCACGTCTGGACGAAACCTGGCACCATCCCTACGGTGAAGCATGGTGGTAGCAGCATCATACTGTGGGATTTTCTGGAAGACTATTTAGGATCGAGTAAAAGATTAACGGAGCAAAGTACAGAGATCCTTGACGAAGTCCTGTGCGCTCTGGAGCAGGTTATCAGACTGGGGTGAAGGTTCACCTTCAAACAGGACAACAACCCTAAGCACACAGCCAAGACAATGCAGGAGTGGCTTCGGGACAAATCTCTGAATGTCCTTGAGTGGCCCAGCCAGATCCCGGACCTGAACCCGATCGAACATCTCTGGAGACACCTGAAAATAGTTGAGCAGCGAAACTCCCCATCCAACCTGACAGAGCTTGAGAGGATCTGCAGAGAAGAATGGGAGAAACTCCCCAAATACAGGTGTGCCAAGCTTGTAGCGTCATACCCAAGAAGACTTGAGACTGTAATCGCTGCCAAAGGTGCTTCAACAAAGTACTGAGTAAAGGGTCTGATTCCTGCTTACAAGCAAAAATGTAAGCAGGAAGCACCAGTGATTCGGTGAATAAAAAAGTGGTCAAATGAAACAGATGCTAAGCTACAGAACTGTTTTGCTAGCACAGACTGGAATATGTTCCGGGATTCTTCCGATGGCATTGAGGAGTACACCACATCAGTCACTGGCTTCATCAATAAGTGCATCGATGACGTTGTCTGTACGTACATACCCCAACCAGCACTGAGCTAAAGGGTAGAGTTGTCGTTTTCAAGGAGCGGGACTCTAACCCGGAAGCTTATAAGAAATCCCACTATGCCCTCCGACGAACCATCACAGGCAAAGCGTCAATACTGGACTAAGATCGAATCGTACTACAACGGCTCCGACGCACGTCGGATGTGGCAGGGCTTGCAAACTATTACAGACTACAAAAGGGAAGCACAGCCGAGAGCTGCCCAGTGACACGAGCCTACCAGAGGAGCTAAATTACTTCTATGCTCGCTTCGAGGCAAGTAACACAAACATGCTTGAGAGCATTAGCTGTTCCGGACGACTGCGTGATCACGCTCTACGCAGTCGATGTGAGTAAGACCTTTAAATAGGTCAACATTCACAAGGCCGCAGGGCCAGACGGATTACCAGGACGTGTACTCCGAGCATGCCGCCCCAACAGATCCACAGATGATGCAATCTCTATTGCACTCCACAGTGCCCTTTCACACCTGGACAAAAGGAATACCTATGTGAGAATGCTATTCATTGACTACAGCTCAGCGTTCAACACTATAGTGCCCTCAAAGCTCGTCACTAAGCTAAGGACCCTGGGACTAAACACTGCAACTTCCCGACGGGCCACCCCCAGGTGGTAAGGGTAGCTAACAACACACCCGACACGCTGATCCTCAACACGGGGGCCCCCTCAGGGGTGCGGGCTCAGTCCCCTCCTGTACTCCCTGTTCACTCATGACTGCACGGCCAGGCACCACTCCAACACCATCATTAAGTTTGCTGATGACAACAGTGGTAGGGCCTGATCACCGACAACGACGAGACAGCCTATAGAGAGGTGATTAGAGACCTGAATGTGTGGTGTAAGGACGACAACAACTTCTCCTTAACTTCTCCTTAAAAGGAGATGATCGTGGACTACAGGAAAATGAGGACCGAGCACGCCCACATTCTCATCGACGGGGCTGTAGTGAAGCAGGTTGAGAGCTTCAAGTTCCTTGGCGTCCACATCAGCAACAAATTAACATGGTCCAAGCACACCAAGACAGTCGTGAAGAGGGCACAACAAAACCTATTCCCCTCAGGAGACTGAACAGATTTGCCATGGGTCATCAGATCCTCAAAAGGTTCTACAGCTGCACCATTGAGAGCATTCTGACAGGTTGCATCACTGCCTGGTATTGCAACTGCTCGGCCTCTGACCGCAAGGCACTACCGAGGGTAGTGTTTCCGGCCAGTACATCACCTGTTGCCAAGCTTCCTGCCAGACTGTTCTCTCTGCTTCCTTATGGCAAGTGGTACCGGAGCGCCAAAGCTAGGTCCAAGAGGCTACTAAAGAGCTTTTTCCCCCAAGCCATAAGACTGAACATCTAATCAATTGGCTACCCAGACTACTTGCATTGCCCCCCCTTTTATGCAGCTGCTACTCTCTGTTATTATCTATGCATAGTCACTTTATTAACTATCTACATAACCGGTGCCCATGCACATTGACTCAGTACCGGGACCCCCTGTATATAGCCTCACTATTGTTATTTTAATGCTGTTCTTTAATTGTTACTTTTATTCATTTAATTTTTTGTATTTTTCTTAAAACTGCATTGTTGGTTAAGGGCTTGTAAGTAAGCATTTCACTGTAAAGGTCTACACCTGTTGTATTCGGGCGCATGTGACAAATAACATTTGATTTGATTATTTACGTGAATGTGATATTTCAGTATTTTATTTGTAACAAATGTGCAAAAATAAAAAAAAGGTTTTTGCTTTGTCATTATGGGGTATTGTGTGTAGATTGATGAGGGATTTGTATTTATTTTTTATCCATTTTAGAGTAAGGCTCTAACGTAACCGAATGTGGAAAAACTCAAGGGGTCTGAATACTTTCCGAATGCACTGTATACCACAGAGTAATATATAAAACCTCAAAGTGACAATGAATTCCGGACAGGCGAACAAGAGGGGGGTGACACTCATCTAAGGTCAGTTCAGCTGGTCAGGAGTCTGGTTTGGGTCAGGATTTAGAGCCGATCCTAGATCTGTTTCTGTGGGCAACGTCTACTTGGAAACACACACACACAGACAACAGAGCATTCTTTGCCATGGAGATGGACAGGCACAACGGTGGGCGAAGATGGGAGCAATGAGGTGGATGTCAGGTGCATGCGGGTAGGTTGAGGCAAGTAGGGCTAGGGAAGGTCAGAATGAGTGAGAAACGGGGGTGGGTTGATGTAGTAGTTTGTGTGGGTGGATGGGTAGTGAGGGGACACTGACAACAGGAAGACTTTGAGGGTCATACTAACGTGGGCCATGTGGTAAGGAGACCTGGACAAAGACGCTGTCGCAGTCTGGATGGAGGGAGAGGCCGGAGGAGAGAAAAGAGAAGAGAGAGAGAAGGCCCTGAGAGAATGAGAGACTGAGGCGGAAGAACCAGTTTCATTTCGGACCACCCAAACTGTTCACAATTCTGAAAGGACTGCGGGTGTCAAGCCCCCCCCCCCCCCACATACACACACTCCTTGTTACAACGGAGTTCTGAAAATGGAAAAGTTACTGATATAATGCGAGTTACAGGGTAATGTAGAATGGGTTAGTTCAGAGTTAGTATCTTTAGGGTAAGTGGTTGTGTTGTATTCCGTTGGATGTGCTCAGTACCATATACTGTACATAAACTGGAATACTGGCATTATCCATGTTGGCGCCAACATTTCACATTGATTGCACTCTGACTGGTCTTGAATGCATTGTTCCTTCCTCCCTTCCTTGGAGTAATCCCTGATCTGACATGACAGGATTGGTGAAAGCTAAGAAGTGAAACACTTTGCATTCACCTATCTAATCACTTATCATCTTAGATCCAAGAAGGGGAGGAAGGAAGCATTTTGACAGTTTTCTTTAGGTACCACCTTAAATTCAAAATCTCAAACTGTGTTTAACAAACACTTTCTCTATAAGCTCTAGCTGCGCTCCCACCCAACCTATCCTCCCTCCTCCGCAATCCCCACCCAACCCGCTCCCTCGTCCAGCTTGAAGGACCACCTACTGGAGTGGAAGGGGCTGGAGGGGCCCTGGGGGGAGTCGAACACGCTGCCGATATCTGTGGAGCTGGAGGCAGCCGAGGCTGGCGGCGGCGTGAGGGGCGTGCGCGGCGAGTTGGGTGCAGAGGCGGCGCTCTCCATCTCGCTATCAGGGATGCGGCTGTAGCTGATCTTGCGCGGCTCATTCTGCAGTGGCGTCGGATGGCGCATGGTGCCCGGGCGCACCGAGGACGGGCGCACGCCGGGGGACTTGAGCGGGCAGTTGTACTTCTTGGGCTGGAAGGAGAAGGGGGGGGGGGGGGGTTGAAGGAGGGGTCAGGGCAACACTTCTACAATGTCAGGGCTACTCAACTGCAGACCCTCAGCCCTCAAGTACTACTGGCTCTGGTAGTTAATTGTTCAATTACTGTCAGAGATTGGGGGACTACCTGGTTAGTGTGTTACCTATAGGTAACTGCCAAAATAAACAAACACCAACATAAAGTGTCTTAATAGGGCGTTGGGCCACAACAAGCCGTCAGAACAGCTTCAATATGCCTTGGCGTAGATTCTACAAGTGTTTACAACTTTATTTGGAGGGATGTGACACCATTCTTCCATGAGAAATTCCATAATGTGGTGTTTTGTTGATGGAAAACGCCGTCTCAGGTGCTGCTCCAGAATCTACCGTAAGTGTTCAATTGGGTGAGATCTGGTGACTGACACACACACACTTTAAACCCTCTAAGCACCATTGATTTCCCTCTTTCAAAGTCACCGATCTCTTCTTCTAGCCATGGTAGCCAAAAGAATGAGAAACTGAGCATTTTTATACATGACCCTAAGCATGATGGGATGTTAATTGCTTAATTAGCTCAGGAACACCTGTGTGGAAGCAACTGCTTTCAATATACTTTATACCCCTCATTTACTCAAGTGGGTCCTTTATTTTGGCAGTTACCTGTAATTGTTAGAGGTATAAATTCTGCTGACATATTTTCAGTCTTTTTTCTACCTTAATAGCAGGGGCGTTGCGTCCATATAGGGCGCTCGGACGCCGCCCCACCTGGCAGCAATGAGATAAAAATGGATTTACAAAAATTAATATAATGATAAAATACTGTAATAATATCAAGTTTGTGTAAATAAATAACTGCATTTAGATTACAAATTGAGTTTTCAAAAAGAAAATGTGCTGCTGTAATTGGCAGTGTAGTTCCAGCATTCCAGAGAGCTTCTCAAGCCACCTCATTCAATGCAATTCAAAGTTATCCCTATACCCCTTGCGGTTATCATAGGATTTTAGCCACTCTTATTGAACCTATCCAAAGAGCCCCTGGTTTGCAATTATAACTCTGTACACCAGATGGCGATGATCGACAAAACGCTGCACCGTTGTCAGGTATGAAGTGAGCGCAGACACAGAAGATGACACTGTCAAACAGCTGTTTTGGGCAAAGCTCAAACAAGCCATAACGTTAGCTATAACTAAACTACCACAAGTTTTCGTCTGTTACTGTATTCCCACACGCTTGTAAGTCTAGCAAATAAGTTGAAGTTGAACATTTGCAGTAGCCTACTTATTCCGTTTGGAAATGTGGACTTATTTGTCAGCTACTTATTGCCAGTTTGCAACAGCCCCACCTGTTGGAAATTTCACGAGACGCCACTGCTTAGGAGTATACATGGAGCCACACATGCTTAAGTGTTGCTCAGTGTGGTCCCGTGGCTCAGTTGGTAGAGTATGACGCTTGCAACGCCAGGGTTGTGGCTTTGTTTCCCGGGGGGGGGGGGGGCAGAACAAAAAATGATACACTCACTACTGTAAGTCACTCTGGATAAGAGCGTCCGCTAAATGACTAAAATGTAAAACAATGAATAGTGGACAAAAATTATTTTTCATCTTAACTCATGAAGTTTCAATGTCATTCTAACAAAGGTTTGAAATACAACAACTGATCAGACTGCATAGGGAGTCCGAGAGAGGATAATCACGTGAACCGTAAAGGAGAGGAACGAGACACTTACAAATCGAGGCAACGACCGGGCATTCCGAGGCTCAATCTCCAGTGACTTGTTGAACAGATAGTCAGCAAACTCCTTCTCTGCCTTGTCCTCCATTGGATTGAGGTTTTCAAAGAACTTCTGTTTTACACAAAGGAGAGAAACAGGGAGTAGTCAGAAAGATGGATCCATTGTGAAATATACATTGTTATCCTAATGACTATAGACAAGGGTGTGGGGTGATTGGGGACAATTGGATAAATAACCACATAGTACATGTCGGGAGCTGAGTGGCAGTAACTCTACTAAGCGGTGAATTCTAAGTTCCACATTTCGAATTTTCACTTAGTCATGCATAGATGTCAATGAGACTAAAGTTTAAGCTAGGAATCACCACTAAATGTATATCTAATCAAAAACTAAGAGGTTGCTATGACTTGGCAAACTGTCAACTGTACATGGGAACTGTAGAGATGAAATCGTGAAAGGAAACAGGCCAAATTATGTTTTATATTACTCCCTTGTGTTAATCATATTTATACCCATTCATATTCCACGTAACCAAATGGTATTTGTGAAACGTTGATGGGTTGGACCGTGCTGCAAAGCCAATTTCTCAAAAAATGTTGACTGTTGCAGGCTGGCCATATAGTGGTGACCAACTTCAACCGAACGTGCGACATCACTGTTTTCGCTCCTCACCCGGATATCGCTCTCCACCCGCAAGCAGTAGGGCTGGTTCTGGTATTGCTGGATCTCCCCGGTAATCTCCGCCACTTTCCGTCGCTTGCTGAAGTTGATCAGCTCCTTGCCATGCCTCTTCAGGAAGTCAGGGTTGCCTTCCTCCGTCTTCAGGATGTTCGTCAAGTAGATCCCTGAGGAGAGGGTTAGAGAGAGAGAGAAAAGACATGAGAGAGTGGAGCAATGATGTCGATGGACTGGCACCGGTTCGTGGAACGTTGCTGGCCGGTCCCCGAGATGGTTAACCAACACTAGTTTTAATGTAAACGGTCCTCCAAGGAGGAAAAACCCAAGCTTAACATAGCATAGGACAGGATCAACTTTAATGTTCCCGAGGGGGAAATTGTCTTACATACACAGTACTGCTGTGTACAAAATCAAAACGGTACGTTACTTGTGAGTCCCCGACACAAAAAGGACCATAGCTTCCTCGTCCCTGGTATCAAAAAGGTTGAGAAACACCGCTCTAGAGCATTACCAAAGAAGGGGACACAGGGGGGGTTGATGGAGCGTAGTTTTGCCAGGTACTTCTTGTAGTGGTCCTCGCTCAGTTCATGGGCCTCCTCCAGAATCTTCCTCTGTCGGCTTGGAATTTGCTGGAGAGGGGCCGAAAGTTCAGTCAAAACAATTGTATATACTTCGTCCTACAGATGTCTCTCTATGGTACAGAGGCACATTGTGTCATGCTTTCTATTGATAAGAAATCCATAACTTTGTTACCTCAAAGTAGAGACTTACTAATTACAATACTCATCAACACAAGGCACTTATTTGGTACTGCAATTTTTATCGGATTCATGCAATGCCAGATAGTACCAAGACAGTATTATCACACCATTTCCTAACAACGACTTTAAAGAATCTTGCAGAAAGAACCCCTCCAGGCCTTCATCACCTCGAAGGTGTGGTCTAGCCGGTAGACGGGCGAGGAGTTCATGGCGCTGACCACCTCCAGCACGCCGTTGAAGTTGTTGAGCTCCTGGAACACCTGCAGGATCTCGATGATACGCGCCACCACCGCTGCCCGCTCTTCCAGGTTCTCCGTCTCTACGATACACCTGTGGAGAACGTAGTACATTGAAAAACATATGCTATTTAAACCCAGGGGCCAGGGCCGTGTTCATTAGGGACTAAATGGACAACTGACAAACAGGGAGGGACTACCTTTTTGTTTTGAATTGCAAAACGTTTTCTGCTGCAAGCCCTAATAAACATGACTCAGGTCTGCATAGTTCAGTCATTTTACTTCCACAGTTGGTGGATGACAAAGTGTAAGGTAAGTGGTGGGAAAGAAAATACGTATTGGTACATTTTAATGCTCCGAAATGTATTAATTAGTAACAACATATTGACCTGTTAGTCCTCATTTGGTAAGATGGCGAGCTATTAAGTCAGTGTAAGGACCACATTTCACTCAGCCAATTCAGTGGCCCCTGAAAACTAATCAGGAAGTCTCTGGAGATATCAAGTCTGGTGTGATATCGCACATAAAATCAGACAGGGATTAGCAGGATTAGCATACACAAAGAACAGTCCCAAAATGTTTCCTTTTCACCTTGAGAATCAACATGGGGAGGATAGGAGTAATCGCAGCCTTATTTAGGGTTAAGTTCTGCCACCTACATAAAGCATTCATAACACCTGTATGCAGTGCACTAAAGGACATGACATAACTATACTGAACAAAAACGCAACAATTTCAATGATTTTACTGAGTTACAGTTCATATAAGGAAATCAGTCAATTGAAACAAATTCATTAGTCCCTAATCTATGGATATCACATGGCAGGGCAGGGGCGCAGCCATGGGTGGGCCTGGAAGGGCATAGGCCCACCCACTTGGGAGCCAGGCCCACCGACTAGGGAGCCAGGCCCAGCCAATCAGAATTAGTTTTTCCCCCACAAAAGGGCTTTAATAGACAGAAATAACCCTGTTTCATCAGTTTCATCAGCTGTCCAAGTGGCTGGTCTCAGCCGGACGTGGAGGTCCTGGGCTGGCGTGGTTACACGTGGTCTGCGGTTGTGAGGCCAGTTGGACATATTGCCAAATTCTCTAAAATGACGTTGGACACGGCTTATGGTAGAGAAAGGAACATTCAATTCTCTGGCAACAGCTCTGGTGGACATTCCTGCAGTCAGCGTGCAAATTGCATGCTCCCTCAAAACTCGAGATACCTGTGGCATTGTGTTGTGTGACAAAACTGCACATTTTAGAGTGGCCTTTTATTGTCCACAGCACAAGGTGAACCTGTGTAATGATCATGCTGTTTAATCAGCTTCTTGATATGCCACACCTGTCAGGTGGATGGATTATCTTGGCAAAGGAGAAATGCTCACTAACAGGGATGTAAACTCATTTGTGCACAACTTTTGAGAGAAATAAGATTTTTGTGCTCATGGAAGATTTCTGGGATCTTTTATTTCTGCTCATGAAACATGGGACCAACACTTTACATGTTGCGTTTTTAGTTTTGTTCAGTATACATTGAGCTACATAACAGCTACATAATATACTTTATCATGCCATAAATTCATCATAGAAAATGCTTTGTTAACACTGCAAGTGTAAGGAGTATAATATTCTCCTTTCACAAGGCTTCTTTGTGATGCCAAAAAACAAAATGGGTGCTCTTACTTTTCGAACCACAACGTGAGGTTGGTGGTGTGGCGGATCATGCGCAGAAGGTTGGGCGAGTTCAGCTCCTTGTCCTCCTTCGTCCACACGCTGCCCACCAGCTCTGACGGCTGCACCGCCCTGTAGATATAGGTCAGAGGTCAGAGAGAGGACAATAATGCAGAGGTCAGTCGCTTTGACGCTTCAAGTAGATGCTCCAAACCAAAGATCTAGGAGGAGATTACCATATGCCCAAACTATTATATGCCATTACTTAAAAGAGACTTACAAAAAATGTATGCAGTCACTATACTGTATGTTTATGTGATCCCAGCAGGAATTGAAGCCACAACTTTAGTGTTGCTAGCACCATGTGTTCACCATATGAGCGACAGAGGACCACCATTATTAGTTATATGACAACAACAACAACAAAAATCAGACATTGTGTCAGTGGTGCAAACTTCTACCGACTCTAGTCTTGGCAGCTAAGGGAGTTTTCTGTGCCAGCATTGTGGTAAGATTTTCAGACAATACCGGCGACCATTGTTGGGCCACAAGGCCGGTGTGTTGTGATCTCGTCGTAGGAAATGGAGTATAGTGAATTTAATGTTTTTATTTTAACAGGTAGCCAAGGGTCTCATTTCCAGGTGAGCCCTGTGTACACAATACACATCAATATACAAATTTAAAACTAAACATGCATAAATACGTGTTAATATTAAAAATACACAAAAAGTAAATACAGAATCATAAACAACAGTTACAGTTCTCAGCTACTAGGTTTTCAATCAACACCCTAAACTGCCCGAGCTGCACCAGAACATCCAATTTTAACGAGATCTGTAAATTGTTCCAGCGGTGGGGGCGCATTAAAACTAAAAAGCGGATTTACTTAATTCAGTGGAGACGCGAGGAACCTCAAGAGTTAACCAACCCTGTGAATGCGTTTCATAACTCATGTTTTCATACTTCAACAACAAAGTCAGCTGAGTCAGAAGCTTGTGTAGTAAACAAAGAGGGAGTAATGAAGTGACCTACAGGACATTAATGAGGACCAGCTCAATTCATGGACATTTCAATTGATATTCTTACAGTATATACAATGAGTTACCATAGATGCTGATCTTGGATCAGTTCTGAATTTCCCCCACTAATGGTTACGGTTCGAATTGGGAGAGAGAAAGCTGATCATAGATCTGCACCAAGGGGAAACTTCACCCCGGAGCGTGGGAAAGAGGTGAGGGGATAACCTTGGGTACGGCCCAAACTAGCTGTTCCCACAGGCCCAGCGACTTCAGAGGGGGAAGTGTGTCCCCTCTCTGGTGCTGTACGTTTGTATGTACAGTTGAAGTCGGAAGTTACCATACATCTTAGCCAAATACATTTAAACTCAGATTTTCACAATTCCTGACATTTAATCTTGTAAAAATTCCCTGTCTTGGGTCAGTTAGGATCACCACTTTATTTTAAGAGTGTGAAATGTCAGAATAATAGTAGAGAATGATTTATTTCAGCTTTTATTTCTTTCATCACATTCCCAGTGGGTCAGAAGTTTATGTACACTCGATTAGTATTTGGTAGCGTTGCCTTTAAATTGATTCACTTGGGTCAAACGTTTCGGGTAGCCTTCCACAAGCGTCCCACAATAAGTTGGGTGAATTTTGGCCCATTCCTCCTGACAGAGCTGGTGTAAGTGAGTCAGGTTTGTAGGCCTCCATGCTCGCACACACCTTTTCAGTTCTGGCCACAAGTTTTCTATTGGATTGAGGTCAGGGCTTTGTGATGGCCACTCCAATACCTTGACTTTGTTGTCCTTAAGCCATTTTGCCACAACTTTGGAAGTATGCTTCGGGTCATTGTCCACTTGCAAGACCCATTTGTGACCAAGCTTTAACTTCCTGACTGATGTCTTGAGATGTTGCTTCAACATATCCACATAATTTTACATCCTCATGATGCCATCTATTTTGTGAAGTGCACCTCCTGCAGCAAAGCACCCCCACAACATGATGCTGCCACCCTCGTGCTTCACGGTTGGGATGGTGTTCTTAAGCTTGCAAGCATCCCCCTTTCCTCCAAACATAACGATGGTCATTATGGCCAAACAGTTCTATTTTTGTTTCATCAGACCAGAGGACATTTCTCCAAAAAGTCTTTGTCCCCATGTGCAGTTGCAAACCGAAGTCTGGCTTTTTTTTTCTCGGTTTTGGAGCAGTGGCTGAGCAGCATTTCAGGTTGTGTCGATATAGGACTCTTTTTACAGTGGATATAGATACTTTTGTACCTGTTTCCTACCGGCATCTTCACAAGGTCCTTTGCTTTTGTTGCGGGATTGATTTGCACTTTTCGCACGAAAGTACGTTCATCTCTAGGAGACAGAATGTGTCTCCATCCTGAGCGGTATGACGGCTGCGTGGTCCCATGGTGTTTATACTTGCGTACTACTGTTTGTACAAATGAACGTGGTACCTTCAGGCATTTGGAAATTGCTCCCAAGGATGAACCAGACTTGTGGAGGTCTACAATTTTTTTTCTGAGGTCTTGGCTGATTTCTTTTGATTTTCCCATGATGTTAAGCAAAGAGGCACTGAGTTTGAAGGTAGGCCTTGAAATACATCCACAAGTACACCTCCAATTGACTCAAATGATGTCAATTAGCCTATCAGAAGCTTCTAAAGCCATGACATCATTTTCTGGAATTTTCCAAGCTGTTTAAAGCCAACTTAGTGTATGTAAACTTCTGACCCACTGGAATTGTGATACAGTGAATTATAAGTGAAATAATCTGTCTGTAAACAATTGCTGTAAAAATGACTTGTGTCATGCACAAAGTAGATGTCCTAACCTATTTGCCAAAACTATAGTTTGTTAACAAGAAATTTGTGGAATGGTTGAAAAACAAGTTAATGACTCCAACCTAACTGTGTAAACTTCCAATTTCAACTACGTATGTGTGTGTGTGTGTGTGTAAGTACACTACCGTCCAAAGGTTTGGGGTCACTTAGAAATGTCCTTGTTTTTGAAAGAAAAGCACATTTTCTGTCCATTACAATAACATCAAATCAGACATACAGTGTAGACATTGGTCATTTTGGAAATGACTATTGTAGCTGGAAACGGCAGATTTTTAATGGAATATCTACATACTGTAGGGATACATAGGCCCATTATCAGCAACCATCACTTCTGTGTTCCAATGGCACGTTGTGTTAGCTAATCCAAGTTTAGAATTTTAAAAGGCTAATTGATCATTAGAAAACCCTTTTGCAATTATGTTAGCACAGCTGAAAACTGTTGTGCTAATTAAAGAAGCAATAAAACTGGCCTTCTTTAGACTAGTTGAGTATCTGGAGCATCAGCATTTGTGGGTTCAATTACAGGCTAAAAATGGCCAGAAACAAAGCCCTTTCTTCTGAAACTCGTCAGTCTATTATTGTTCTGAGAAATGAAGGCTATTCCATGCGAGAAATTTCCAAGAAACTGAAGATCTCGTACAACGCTGTGTACTGAGTTTGAAGGTAGGCCTTGAAATACATCCACAAGTACACCTCCAATTGACTCAAATGATGTCACAGAACAGCACAGACTGTCTCTAACCAGAATAGAAAGAGGAGTGGGAGGCCCCGGTGCACAACTGAGCAAGAGGACAAGTACATTAGTGTCTAGTTTGAGAAACAGGCCTCACAAGTCCTCAACTGGCAGCTTCATTAAATAGTACCTGCAAAACACCAGTCTCAACATCAACAGTGAAGAGGCAACTCTGGAATTCTGGCCTTTCTATTTTTTATATTGCTACTATGCAAATAAGCAAGTAACCATTTCACTGTACCATTTACACCTTCTGTATCCTGTGCATGTGACAAATAAACTTAGATTTTATTTGATATAGTGTTATGTTTACCAGAGACGGTAATGTGAAGAACATGACCTGCACCAAAGTCAAATTAGGATATAGGACAAGGACTAGGTAAAGTGTATTTTTAGCTGGAGCTTTTCCTTATTGTAGGCTACTACTTTTAGCACTTTTTGTCTTGAAACCCTCAGTTGTTTACTACACTACTCACTCTGTTTAACACATGGCCTCACATTTAATCCTTAAAGAGATGGGTTGGGCTAAGGCTTAAGAGAGTGTGAACAATGCTGAATGGGTGTAGACAAAGAAGAGCTCTCCAAGTAGGTGTCCAAAAACATTCCAAGGTCCATTTTCTCAAAAGTGGTGTTACAAGTTTATCAACTTTCAAAGCAGAATTACTTTCTCATTGTTCCTCAACTGGAGTGTATGATAAACCATTTTCTATCTCTGAGTCTATGAGTCCAATGTAAAAGACACCATTTCAAATGTTGCTACATAGCACCGAATCCAGGTGGTGGGTCACATTTTTGCTCTAGGACAACACTTACACAGCTGATCCAAGTAATCATCAAGCCAGTGATAAATAGAGGTGCTTTAGTACTGGACTGGAACAAAAGGGACTGGAGTTAAAAAACACTGCCGTGGACAGCAATACGGTACTGTAGGCCTACCTGTAGAAGTCGGACTCAAGCAGTGTGAGTTGCCGGGCGATCTCAATGGGGTGGAGGGTCATGAGGTCAAACTGGTCTGTCTGGCCCGACTTGCTGAGGTGCCACTCGATGGGCGGTGGCGAGCTCTCGAAGGTGATGTTGTGGCTGGGCCCATTGGCCTGTGCCTGCTTCTTCCTCTGGATGATCTTGGTGATGGACTCCACCCACTTCTTCATGGCCTTGCCTGGGAGGGGTCACAGAGAGGGAGACTGTCACTTAGAGAAGAGAAGTAGAGGAGAGATACGAGAGAGGAAGAGACAAGAGGAAAAGAAGAAAAAAGAGAGAAAATAAATACAAAACAAAAAGAGGATATGCAACGAAAGAAGAGAAAGTCCTTGCCCCGATATATCCACACATACCTCGCACCAATGCAATGAACTCCTCCAGATACTTGAGTAACTGACAGTCCCGCTCAAAGTCATAGAAGTGGTGCTCCACCCAGTGGCGACATACATTCAGTACCCTGCAGGAAGAGAGAGTAGGTCAAAACCAGTTAAGATACCAGTTACAGACCAGCAAGAGACCGCTAACTACAAATCCTGACCTAAAAACTAAATAAATCTGCCCCTGGATTAGCAACTTAAACCAACTCCTAAGAGACTGGAAGAGAGATTAGTTGACTGATAAACTGTGGCTCTCTGGTCTCTTAAGGGAGAACTACAAAGAGTGCATGCTGGAAAAATATATGGCAGCTAGAAATGAAAATGGGATGCACTTCAGAGATACAGTTGAAGTTGGAAGTAACATACACTTAGGTTGGAGTCATTAAAACTTGTTTTTCCAAAACTCCACAAATTTCTTGTTAACAAACTATACTTTTGTCAAGTCGGTTAGGACATCTACTTTGTGCATGACACAAATAATTTTTCCAACAATTGCTTACAGACAGATTATTTCACTGTATCACAATTCCAGTGGGTCAGAAGTTTACATACACTAAGTTGACTGTGCCTTTAAACAGCATGGAAAATTCCAGAAAATTATGTCATGGTTTTAGAAGCTTCTGATAGGCTAATTGACATCATTTGAGTCAATTGGAGGTGTACCTGTGGATGTATTTCAAGGCCTACCTTCAAATTCAGTGCCTCTTTGCTTGACATCATGGGAAAATCAAAAGAAATCAGCCAAGAACTCAGAAAAGAAATGTAGACCTCCACAAGTCTGGTTCATCCTTGGGAGCAATTTCCAAATGCCTGAATGTACCACGTTCATCTCTGCAAACAATAGTACGCAAGTATAAACACCACGGGACCACGCAGCCGTCATGCCGCTCAGGAAGGAGACGCGTTCCGTCTCCTAGAGATGAACGTACTTTGGTGCAAATCAATCCCAGAACAACAGCAAAAGGACCTTATGAAGATGCTGGAGGAAACGGGTACAAAAGTATCTATATCCACAGTAAAACGAGTCCTATATCGACATAACCTGAAAGGCCGCTCAGCAAGGAAGAAGAAGAAGCCACTGCTCCAAAACCGCCATAAAAAGCCAGACTATGGGTTGCAACTGCACATTGGGACAAAGGGTACTTTTTGGAGAAATGTCCTCTGGTCTGATGAAACAAAAATAGAACTGTTTGGCCATAATGACCATCGTTATGTTTGGAGGAAAAAGGGAGAGGCTTACAAGCCTAAGAACACCATCCCAACCGTGAAGCACGGGGGTGGCAGCATCATGTTGTGGGGGTGCTTTGCTGCAGGAGGTGCACTTCACAAAATAGATGGCATCATGAGGATGTAAAATTATGTGGATATATTGCAGCAACATCTCAAGACATCAGTCAGGAAGTTAAAGCTTGGTCGCAAATGGGTCTTCCAAATGGACAATGACCCCAAGCATACTTCCAAAGTTGTGGCAAAATGGCTTAAGGACAACAAAGTCAAGGTATTGGAGTGGCCATCACAAGCCCTGACCTCAATCCCATAGAAAACTTGTGGCCAGAATTGAAAAGGCGTGTGCGAGCAAGGAGGCCTACAAACCTGACTCAGTTACACCAGCTCTGTCAGGAGGAATGGGCCAAAATTCACCCAACTTATTGTGGGACGCTTGTGGAAGGCTACCCGAAACGTTTGACCCAAGTTAATAAATTTAAAGGCAACGCTACCAAATACTAATTGAGTGTACGTAAACTTCTGACCCCACTGGGAATGTGATGAAAGAAATAAAAGCTGAAATAAATCATTCTCTCTACGATTATTCTTACATTTCACATTCTTAAAATAAAGTGGTGATCCTAACTGACTTAAGACAGGGAATTTTTACTAGGATTAAATGTCAGGAATTGTGAAAAACTGAGTTTAAATGTGTTTGGCTAAGGTGTATGTAAACTTCTGACTTCATCTGTAGATGTAAAGGGTTGAGGGTAGCTGAAGGCTGGGACCCCCCAAAAAATAAAGATAGCTAATTTAAAATATACTGTCTGTGAAATCTATGTAGTATGTATAACCTGAAGTGTAAGCCTAAGTATTGTTGTCCATTAGTTTATTCCAATTATGGGAGGGGTGTAAGGGTTAGGGGAAAATAATAAAGTAGGAAGATATATATATAAAAAAAATATATTTACAAAAAAATATATACAATGCATTCTGAAAATATTCAGACCCTCGACTTTCCCACCCCAAAAAGATTCACAGCAAAAACAGGTTTTTAGAAATGTTTGCAAATAAATAAAACAAATTAAAACTGAAATATCACATTTACATAAGTATTCAGACCCTTTACTCAGTACTTTGTTGAAGCACCTTTGGCAACGATTACAGCCTCAAGTCTTCTTGGTTATGACACTACAAGCTTGGCATACCTGTATTTGCACACCTGTAGTTTCTCCCATTCTTCTCTGCAGATCTTCTCAAGCTCTGTCAGGTTGAATGGGGAGCATCGCTGCAAAGCTATTTTCAGGTCTCTCCAGAGATGTTTGATTGGGTTCAAGTCCGGGCTCTGGCTAGGCCACTCTAGGACATTCAGAGTCACTCCTGCGCTGTCTTGGCTGTGTGCTTAGGGTCGTTGTCCTGTTGGAAGATTAACTTTCACTCCAGTTTGAGGTCCTGTGTGCTCTGGAGCAGGTTTCCACCAAGGATCTCTCTGTTCTTTGCTCCATTCAGCTTTCCCTCGATCCTGGCTAGTCTCCCAGTCTCTGTCGCTGAAAAATACCATGCTTCACTCTAGGGATGGTGCCAGGTTTCCTCCAGACATGAAGCTTGGCATGCAGGCCAGTTCAATCTTGGTTTTCATCAGACCAGAGAATCTTGTTTCTCACTGTCTGAGAGTCTTTAGGTGCCTTTTGGCAAACTCCAAGCGGGCTGTCACGCGCCTTTTACTGAGGGGTGGCTTCCGTCTGGCCAGTCTACCATAAGGGCGTGATTGGTGGAGTGCTGCAGAGATGCCGGTCCTTCTGGAAGGTTCCTTCTCCCCCGATTGCTCAGTTTGGCCGGGCGACCAACTCTAGGAAGAGACTTGGTGGTTCCAAACTTTTTCCATTTAAGAATGGAGGCCACTGTATTGTAGGGGACCTTCAACGCTGCAAACATTTTTTGGTACCCTTCCCCAGATCTGTGCCTCGACACAATCCTGTCTCGGAGCTCTACGGACAATTCAACCTCATGGCTTTGTTTTTGCTCTGACATGCACTGTCAACTGTGGGACCGTATATAGACAAGTGTGTGCCTTTCCAAATCATGTTCAATCAATTGAATGTACCACTGGTGGACTTAAATCAAGTTGTAGAAACATCTCAAGGATGATCAATGGAAACAGGATGCACCTGAGCTCAAATTAGTCTCATAGCAAAGGGTCTGAATACCTCTGTAAATAAGGTATCTGTTTTTTATTTGTAATAAATTTGTAAAAAAATGTAAACCTGCTTTGTCATTATGCGGTATTGTGTGTAATTTGATGAGGATTTTGTTTATTTTTTAAATCAATTTTAGAATAAGGCTGTAACGTAACAAAATGTGGAAAAGGGGAAGGGGTCTGAACACTTCCCGAACGCGCAGTATACGGAGCATAAAAAAATATATAAAAATGTAGAGTGCATGCTTTTGTTTCAGCCCAGCATTGAAAAAGTTTGAAACCTTTCTCTGCTAGTCAGGAAAGACTACCCTCCATGTGTATCACAAGAAAACCAGGATGTACTGTTGACCCCTAGGTCAAGTTCATCAGGCACCAAAATGAAAGAAAACAAACAGGGGCTACCTCGACTTGTCCAAGAATAACTTTTTTTATTGTCTAATGTTTTCTGTTATTGTCCCTAATGAACACAACCTCCGGAATTAGGTGTGGTAAATGTGGAGGGGTGCAGATGTACCTGAGTTGGACTGGCTGGACAAACTCCTTGCGAAAACGTTTGAGTTCGGCGCTGAGAGGTTGGTCTCCGTTCTCTATGGCCATCTGGTCCGCCTCAGTGGGCTTTGGCTCAGGAATTTCAAACCTGGAAGGTTCCGGAAAACAAAATCACTATTGAGAAGACACAGCAATGTGGAATCTGGGATACACCTTTAACCAGACAGTAGATGTTCCAGACTGGAATATGTTCCGGGATTCTTCCGATGGCATTGAGGAGTACACCACATCAGTCACTGGCTTTAGCTATAAGTGCATCGAGGACATCGTCCCCACAGTGACTGTACGTACATACCCCAATCAGAAGCCATGGATTACAGGCAACATCCGCTCTGAGCTAAAGGGTAGAGCTGCCGCTTTCAAGGACCGGGACTCTAACCCGGACGCTTATAAGAAATCCCACTATGCCCTCCGACGAACCATCAAACAGGCAAAGTGTCAAGACAGGACTAAGATTGAATCGTACTACAACGGCTCCGATGCTCGTCGGATGTGGCAGGGCTTGCAAACTATTACAGACTAGAAAGGGAAGCACAGCCGAGAGCTGCCCAGTGACACGAGCCTACCAGACGAGCTAAATTACTTCTATGCTCGCTTAGAGGCAAGTAACACAAACATGCTTGAGAGCATCAGCTGTTCCGGATGACTATGTGATCACGCTCTCCGCAGCCGATGTGAGTAAGACCTTTAAATAAGTCAACATTCACAAGGCGGATTACCAGGACGTGTACTCCGAGCATGCGCTGACCAACTGGCAAGTGTCTTCACTGACATTTTCAACCTCTCCCTGTCTGAGTCTGTAATACCAACATGTTTCAAGCAGACCACCATAGTCCCTGAGCCCAAGAACACTAAGGTAACCTGCCTAAATGACTACTGACCCGTAGCACTCATGTCTGTAGCCATGAAATGCTTTGAAAGGCTGGTCATGGCTCACAACACCATTATCCCAGAAACCCTAGACCCACTCCAATTTGCATACCACACCAACAGACCCACAGATGATGCAATCTCTATTGTACTCCACACTGCCCTTTCACACCTGGACAAAAGGAACACCTATGAGAGAATGCTATTCAATGAATACAGCTCAGCATTCAACACCATAGTGCCCTCAAAGTTCATCACTAAGCTAAGGACCCTGGGACTAAACACCTCCCTCTGAAACTGGATAATGGAATTCCTGAGGGACATCTCGTAGGTGGTAAGGGTAGGTAACAACACATTCGCCACGCTGATCCTCAACAAGGGGGCCCCCTTAGGGGTGCATGCTCAGTCCCCTCCTGTACTGCCTCCTGTTCACCCATGACTGCACAGCCAGGCACAACTCCAACACCATATTAAGTTTATTGATGACACAACAGTGGTAGGCCTGATCACCGACAACAAGAGAGGTGGTCAGAGAACTGACCGTGTGGTGCAAGGACAACAACCTCTCCTTCAATGTGATCAAGACAAAGGAGATGATCGTGGACTACAGGAAAATGAGGACCGAGCACGCCCACATTCTCATCGACTGGGCTGTTGTGGAGCAGGTTGAGAGCTTGAAGTTCCTTGGCGTCCACATCAGCAACAAACTAGCATGGTCCAAGCAGACCAAGACAGTCGTGAAGAGGGCACGACAAAACCGATTCCCCCACAGGAGATTGAAAAGATTTGCCATGGGTCCTCAAAAGGTTCTACAGCTGCACCATCGAGAGCATCCTGACGGGTTGCATCACTGCCTGGTATGGCAACTGCTCGGCCTCCGACCGCAAGGCACTACAGAGGGTAGTGCGTATGGCCCAGTACATCACTGGGCCCAAGCTTCCTGCCATCCAGGACCTCTATACCAGGCGGTGTCAGAGGAAGGCCCTAAAAATCATCAAAGACTCCAGCCACCCTAGTCATAGACTGTTCTTTCTGCTACTGCACGGAAAGCAGTTCCGGAGCGCCAAGTCTAGGTCCAAGAGGCTTCTAAACAGATTCTACCCCCAAGCCATAAGACTCCTGAACATCTAATCAAATGCCTACCCAGACTATTTGCATTGTGTCCCCCCCTCTGTTACACTGCTGCTACTCTCTAGTTATTATCTATGCATAGTCACTTTAACTCAAACAGCGAGTAAAGGTGTTTTTTACTGAGAATGACAATGGTTCCTCAATATATATATATATATATATATATATATATATATATATATATATATATATATATATATATATAAAAAAATATCCTTCTCTCTCCCTTTCAAAAACCACTCAGCATGAAAGTGAAAAATGTAACGCTCTGATCCAGTGCAAATGTCATAAAATACCTGATTACTTCTTATCCCTACAGCTGTGTCCCAAGCTCACTGGCTCAGGAGACTCTGAGGGCCCAGAATATTACAATGTTGCAAGTTTGCTAGCATGAGCTTCTGGTGTATCCAGTTGATAGCCTAGTTGATACAATGTTTCAAGTTCGTTGCAGACTGGCCATGTGTAGCCAATGTGATTTATAGGAAATGTATTTTTTAAATCAGGATATTTTCTACCTGCAGGCAGCAATGTTTTTATTTGTTGGCTTTATGTAGGCTATTTTTACATAGTTGGCAATAGAAGTTACTTTTAGATTTGTATTATTTTCATTTAGATATAACTTAGACGAACCACATGACAATGATTTTGAGATACGAAGACTTTATTATAAATTCAATTAAACTGTTAATTGAAAATAATAGCTGGCACGCAGAACGGTAGAAATGGTAACATAAATTGGCACTCAAAATGGAACAAGTTGCCGACCCCTTGTGTAGCCTATTACCGGCAACTTCAGGAATGTAAATGCAGAATTTTAAGGCCAGCAGCAGCGGGAAGAGGAGGCCATCTTGATCTCTGGCTCCCCCGAGTCATTTGTGTGTCTTAATTATTTAATCAAACAGTGTGTTTAAATAATCAGACAAGCTACATATAGTTGATTTTATTAAAACACATAGTGTCTTTATATGGAAAAATATACGTTTTAAAAATTTTGACCAATCGATTAGTCGAAAAAACTGACGACTCTCGCTTGACCAAGATTTATTTTAGTCGGGGACAGCCACAGTTTCAAAAATGTATATGGGAATATATTGTCCATGATAAATACATCTGTCTTTGTTCTGACAAAGGTCAGAGTCAACGAGTCTTGTTGACTGAAAACATTTGCCAAAGTGAAAGGCAATGTATCTGATTTTGAAAAATATGACACAATATTAGAACCAAATGCGGTTCATAGAATAATAACAGTGGAGCCCAATCCTAGAATGGAATCAACATACTCACCTCTCCATAAGAAGACCCAGCAGCTCCTGAGGTTTACAGAAGGACCTGTAGGTTGTAAGAAATGTTCGGACGAAATTTGGATCTGCAAGAAGGAAAAACAAGGTCAGCCATTTTGTGAATCATTCTCAGCAGTGTGCAAGTAGCTATTTTTCTTTCATGACTTTGCGGTGATGACTTGCATGAAATTCGCTACTGTTTGCTAGCCAGATATCTTATAACTATTAAGTGAACAGTCTAAGATATGCTAACCAATGTCATGTTTCTTAGGCACCAAACAGAAGAAAACAGACAAACAAAATGTCAAACATTCCCTAGTGAACATGACCCAGGTCTGTGTGTATATTAGGAGTGCTGATACTGTAGTTATGCGGGAGAACAGGACCGTTAGCTAGCGGTTCACATGTTGGATCTGTCCAAGCCCTTTCACCGGGGTCTGGCTGGGGTTGGCGGGCAGTGGGGGGGGGGGGGGGGACAATAGCTGCCTCAGTGCGGATTTACAAACAATCGGCCTGCGACCATTTCAGCCAGGAAACAGACGCTGCTCTGACGCACACAGCTGCCACTCCACCACACACGCTTAAAAATAGATCACCCGCCTGCCCTCCCCACCACCGACATACACACTGCAGTGTTTCTACTAGGCTTTGACCACAAATACAAGTATAGGGACAAGTCAACAACATTATTTTGGTATGACTTAACAGAATATTAACTTAGAAATGCTTGATTTTCACTGGGCAGTTACTTTAAAGTTATCTTCCTGCAATTCTACGCATTTTGCAATGGGGCAGAGAGATAATGCTAGTTTTATTGTAAATTTTCCTGCAATTCTACACATTTTGCCTTGGCTTATGTTGTGTTCTTATGCTATCTGAGTGACTCAAACTTTATAACAAAATGTATTTTAGACAGTTATTCTGGTGGTTGTTAGTTCTTAAAGATGATCTTATTAAAAAAATATACAGCTCCATTATCTTTTCTACGTACTTTATATCTGGTTTTAAACGTTTAAGTTTACACTGAAAACGTTTTAACACCCCAAACCTTATTTAGTTATCACACACACGAAAAAGTATGTGAACCTTTTGGAATTACCTGGATTTCAGCATCATCCTCTTAGTCACAACAAAAGACAGACACAGTGTGCTTAAACTAATAACACAAATTGTATTTTTCTTGTCTACATTGAATACATCATTTAAACAAACATTCACAGTGAAGTTTGGAAAAAGTATGTGAACCCCAAGGCTAATGGACTTTTCAAAAAGCTAATTGGAGTCAGGAGTCAGCTAACCTAGAGTCCAATCAATGAGACGAGATTGGAGATGTTGGTTAGAGCTGCCTTGCCCTATAAAAAAAACACTCAAAACATTGGAGTTTGCTATTCACAAGAAGCATTGCCTGATGTGAACCATGCCTCAAACAGAAGAGATCTCAGAAGACCTAAGATTAAGAATTGTTGACTTGCATAAAGCTGGAAAGGGTTACAAAAGCATCTCTAAAAGCCTTGATGTTCATCAGTCCACAGTAAGACAAATTATCTATAAATGGAGAAAGTTCAGCACTGTTGCTACTCTCCCTAGGAGTGGCTGTCCTGCAAAGATGACTGCAAGAGCAAGTGCAGAATGCTCAATTAGGTTAAGAAGAATCCTAGAGTGTCAGCTAAAGACTTACTGAAATCTCTGGAAGATGCTAACATCTCTGATGACGAGTCTACGATACATAAAACACTAAACAAGAATGGTGTTCATTGGAGGACACCACGGAAGAAGCCACTGCTGTCACAAAAAAAAAATATTGCTGCATGTCTGCAGTTCGCAAAAGACCTCCTGGATGTTACACAGAACTACTGGCAAAATATTTTGTGGACAGATGAAACTAAAGTTGAATTGTTTGGAAGGAACACACAACACTATGTGTGGAGAAAAAAAGGTACAGCACACCAACATCAAAACCTCTTTTCAACTGTAAAGTACGGTGGAGGGAGCATCATGGTTTGGGGCTGCTTTGCTGCCTCAGCAACTGGACAGCTTGCTATCATCTATAGAAATATGAATTCTCAAGTTTATCAAGACATTTTGCAGGAGAATGTAAGGCTATCTGTCCGCCAATTGAAGCGCAACAGAAGTTGGGTGATGCAACAGCACAACGACCCAAAAAACAGAAGTAAATCAACAACAGAATGGCTTCAACAGAAGAAAAGAGCGGTTCACACCAGACATCCTAAGAATATTGCTGAACTGAAACAGTTTTGTAAAGAGGAATGGTCAAATTCCTCCTGACCATTGTGCAGGTCTGATCCACAACTACAGAAAACATTTGGTTCAGTTTATTGCTGCCAAAGGAGGGTCAAACTGTTATTAAATCCAAGGGTTCACATACTTTTTCCACCCTGAGCTGTGAATGCTTACACGGTGTGTTTAATAAAGACATGAAAACGTCTAATTGTTTGTGTGTTATTAGTTTAAGCAGACTGTGTTTGTCTGTTGTTGTGACTTAGATGAAGATCAGATCAAATTTTATGACCAATTTATGCAGAAATCCAGGTAATTCAAAAAAAGTTTTCATACTTTTAATTGCCACTGTATACACACACACAGGACCAGTCGAAAGTTGACACCTACTCATTCAAGGGTTTTTCTTAATTTTTTTATTATTTTCTACATTGTAGAACAATAGTGAAGACATCAAAACTATGAAATAACACATATGGAATCATGTAATAACCAAAAAAAGTGTTAAAATCGAAATATATGGGCCTCCCGAGAGATCCTGGTTCGAGTCAAGGCTCTGTCGCAGCCGGCCGATACCAGGAGACCCATGGGGCGGCACACAATTGGCCCAGCGTCGTCCGGGTTAGGGGAGGGTTTGGCTGGCAGGGATGTTCTTGTCCGATCGCGCACTAGCAACTCCTGTGGCGGGCCGGGCGCCGTGCACGCTGACACAGTCGCCAGGTATACGGTGTACGGTGTTTCCTCCGACAGATTGGTGCGGCTGGCTTCCAGGTTAAGTGGGCATTGTGTCAAGAAGCAGTGTGGCTTGGCTGGGTTGTGTTTTGGAGGACGCACAGCTCTCGACCTTCGCCTCTCCCGAGTCCATTCGGTAGTTGCAGCGATGGAACAAGACTAACTACCAATTGGGGAGAAAAAGGGATATAAAAAAAACACACACACACACACACACACACACACACACACACAAACATCTAGATTTTAGATTCTTCAAAGCAGCCACCCTTTGCCTTGATGACAGCTTTGCACACTCTTAGCATTCTCTCAACCAGCTTCACGAGGTAGACATCTGGAATTCATTTAAATTAACAGGTGTGCCTTGTTAAAGTTCATTTGTGGAATTTCTTTCCTTCTTAATGTGTTTGAGCCAATCAGTTGTGTTGTGACAAAGTAGGGATGGTATACAGAAGATAGCCCTATTTGGTAAAAGACCAAGTCCATATTATGGCAAGAACAGCTCAAATAAGCAAAGACAAATGACAGTCCATCATTACTTTAAGACATGAAGGCCAGTCAGTTTCTTCCAAGTGCAGTCGCAAAAACCATCAAGCGCTATGATGAAACTGGCTCTCATGAGGACCTGCAGAGGATAAGTTCATTAGAGTTACCAGCCTCAGACTGCAGCCCAAATAAATGCTTCACAGAGTTCAAGTAACAGACACAAACTGTTCAGAGGAGACTGTGTAAATCAGGCCTTCATGGTCAAATTGCTGCAAAGAAACCACTACTAAAGGACACCAATAAGAAGGAGAGACTTGCTTGGGCCAAGAAATACGAGCAATAGACATTAGAGCAGTGGAAATCTGTCCTTTGGTCTGATGGGTCCAAATTGGAGATTTCTGGTTCCAACCACGTGACTTTGTGAGACGCAGAGTAGGTGAACGGATGATCTCTGCATGTGTGGTTCCAAACGTGAAGCATGGAGGAGGAGGTGTGATGGTGCATTGCTGGTGGCACTGTTTGTGATTTATTTAGAATTTAAGGCACACTTAACCAGCATGGCTACCACAGCATTCTGCAGCGATACGCCATCCCATCTGGTTTGTGCTTTGTAGGACTATCATTTGTTTTTCAACAGGACAATGACCCAACACACCTCCAGGTCTATTTGACCAAGAAGGAGAGTGATGTAGTGCTGCATCAGATGAACTGGCCTCCACAATCACCTTCAACCCAATTAAGATTTTTTGGGATGAGTTGGACAGCAGAGTGAAGGAAAAGCAGCCAACAAGTGCTCAGCATATGTGGGAACTCCTTCAAGACTGTTGGAAAAGCATTCCTCATGAAGCTGGTTGAGAGAATGCCAAGAGTGCAAAGCTGTCATCAAAGCAAAGGGTGGCTACTTTGAAGAATCTCAAATACATTTCCATTTAACACTTTTTTAGTTACTACATGAATCCATATGTGTTATTTCATAGTTTTTGATGTCTTCACTTATATTCTACAATGTAGAAAATAGTACAAATAAAGAAAAACCCTTGAATGAGTAGGTGTGTCCAAACTTTTGACTTGTGTAGAGTCAGTATAAATGTGTGTGCATGTTATATGTGTGTGAGCAAATGGTCTCTCTCACACACACACACTCTCTCACACATTTTGTTACGTTACAGCCTTATTCTAAAATGGATTACATAAAAATAGTTCCTCATCAATCTACACACAATACCCTATAATGACAAATTGAAAACAGGCTTCTAGAAATGTTAGCAAATGTATTACAAATAAAAAACAGAAATACCTTATTTACATAAGCACTCAGACCCTTTGCTATGAGACTCGAAATTGAGCTCAGGTGCATCCTGTTTCCATTGATCATCTTTGAGATGATCCTACAATTTGATTTAAGTCCACCTGTGGTACATTCAATTGATTGGACATGATTTGGAAAGGCACACACCTGTCTATATAAGGTCTCACAGTTGACAGTGCATGTCAGAGCAAAACCATGCCATGAGGTCAAAGGAATTGTCTGTAGAGCTCCGAGACAGGATTGTGTCAAGGAACAGATCTGGGGAAAGGTACCAAAACATTTCTGCAGCATTGAAGGTCCCAAAGAACACACTGGCCGTCATCATTCTTAAATGGAAGACGTTTGGAACCACCAAGACTCTTCCTAGAGTTGGCTGCCCGGCCAAACTGAGCAATCGGGGGAGAAGGGCCTTGGTCTGTGAGGTATCCAAGAACCCTCATGGTCACTCTGACAGAGCTCCAGAGTTCCTCTGTGGAGATGGGAGAACATTCCAGAAGGACAGCCATCTCTGCAGCACTCCACCAATCAGGCCTTTATGGTAGAGTGGCCAGGCGGAAGCCACTCCTCAGTAAAAAGGCACATGAGAGCCCACTTGGATTTTGCCAAAAGGCACCTAAAGGACTCTGACCATGAGAAACAAGATTCTCTGGTCTGATAAAACCAAGAATTAACTCTTTGGCCTCAATGCCAAGTGTCACATCTGGATGAAACCTGGCACTATCCCTATGGTGAAGCATGGTGGTGGCAGCATCATGCTGCAGGGATGGTTTTCAGCGGCAGAGACTGGGAAACTTGTCAGGATGAAGGGAAAGATGAACGGAGCAAAGTACAGAGAGATCCTTGATGAAAACCTGCTCCAGAGTGCTCAGGACCTCAGACTGGGGCAAAGGTTCACCTTCCAACAGGACAACAACCCTAAGCACAAAGCCAAGGCAACACATGAGTGGCTTCGGGACTTGTCTCTGAATGTTCTTGAATGGCCCAGCCAGAGCCTGGACTTAAACCCGATCGAACATCTCTGAAGAGACCTGAAAATAGCTGTGCAGCGACGCTCCCCATCCAACCTTACAGAGCTTGAGAGGATCTGCAGAGAAGCACTAGCGGTTCTGGGGGGCCAGTGCCCCTGTGACAATTTTGGACCCCCTTGTGGCCCCCCTAAATGTGGAGTATGAAATCATTTTTACATAACAAATTTTTGCTATCGTTCTTTTTTTACATCCATTATTAATGTAACTGGCCCCTCTCTAAACAGTACAACTGGCTCCAGCTTGACCCCCCCAGTTGAAATGGTCTAGAACCGCCACTGGTGTCAAGCTTGTAGCGTCATACCCAAGAAGACTGACTTGCCAAGTTAAATAAAGGTTAAATAAAATAAAAATAAATTACTCGAGGCTGTATCGATGCCAAAGGTGCTTTAACAAAGTACTGAGTAAAGGGTCTGAATACCTACATAAATGTGATCAGTTTATTTTTAATACATTTGCAAACATTTCTAAAAACCTGTTTTTGCTTTGTCATTATGGGGGGGTAGTGTGTGTAGATTGATGAGGGAAAAAACTATGTAATCAATTTTAGAATGAGGCTGTAACGTAACAAAAAGTAAAGGTGTAAGAATACTTTCCGAATGCACTATATTAAATATAATTTGTAAGGTAATTTCATGTCCTTTCAGAACCACTTGTCAAACAAAGTTTCAAATGTATCAGGGTTTCCTTTTTAATGGCTTACAGGTCATTCTGATATGCAGTGGTGTAAAGTACTTAAATAAAAATAACTGTACTTTATTTTACTCTTCATATTTTTTCCAACTTTTACCTCACTACATTCCTAAAGAAAATAATGTACTTTTTACATAATTTTTTACATACATTTTCCCTGACACCCTAAAGTACTACATTTTGACAGGAAAATGGTCCAATTCACACATATCAAGAGAACATCCCTGGTCCTCCCTACTGCCTCTGATCTGGCAGACTCACTAAACCCAAATGCTATGTTTGTAAATTATGTCTGAGTGTTGGAGTGTGACCCTGGCTACCCGTCAATAAAAAACATAAAAATAAGAATTTTGCCGTCTGGTTTGCTTAATATACGAAATTTGAAATGGTTTATACTTTTACTTTTGATACTTAAGTACATTTTAGCTGTTCCATTTACTTTTGATACTTAAATATATTTAAAACCAAATACTTTTCAACTTTTACTCAAGTAATATTTTACTGGGTGACTTTCACTTTTACTTGAGTCATTTTCTGTTAAGGTATCTGTACCGTTACTCAAGTATGACAATTGAGTACTTTTTCCACCACTCCTGCTATGTACCATAGAGGTCAATGGTCAAAGTTTTGTTGACCTGAACATTCTGAAAATGTGTCTGAATCTCTAAGCTTTCCAATGATATAAGATTAAAGAGTACAAGTGAGCAATACTGATATTGTTTGTCATAGGGTAAAATCCCAATGGGAAAAATTGATGGGACGGAGGTATGAAAGATAACACGCAGAAAGCAACCATTGCTGCACTGCTATCACCCTTGTTCTAACTCTAGGGACATAGACCTTCAAAAAAAATCACTGTGAGACATCGTCGTCCCAAGTGAGCCCAACCGACCCTCCTGGCTCATGGACTATATGGATTCTTGATTACAATTTATGGCAAAAGAGAAGCGTAGATCCATGCAAATTGTAATGCAGATAGTCAGGACAGAGAGAAAGTGCGTGTTGTCCCTCCCCTGCTGTCTCCTGGGTGGGAGTAGGGTGTGTGTCCAGGCATGAGGTGCATCGTACAGGAAGCACCTTTTTCCCCTTTTCAAATTACCCTGGGCACACAGACACACTTTTCCTCAAAAGGCTCGTTTCCCATGGTTTATTTGAAATCAGTGGCAGACAGGCGGTTGAAAACTAAAAAGGAAAATAGTGGCCTATATTTACACCCTACTCTTTATTCGGGGGAGGAAGTTTACACAGGGGTGTGAGCTGGACAGACCACGCATAAGAGGAATGTTCTCTCCTGGCTTTGTATTGTGCTGCATTAACCTTGCACCAGTGTTTTTTTTAACTCCAGTCCTTCAGTACTCCCCAACAGCACACAGGTTTGGTGTAGCCCAGGACAAGCACACCTGAATCAACTCGTCAACTAATCAACAACCACTCTGGTGAGTTCAATCAGGTGCGCTTCAACAAAAATGTGTACAGTTTGGGGGTACTCACGGACCACAGTTGAGAAACACTGCTCTAGACTTCCAGAGACAAACAAGATGAAACCCAAACTTGTGTAAGAGTTCAGAAAGGCTTCCGTGCTAAACAAAGGAAAACTTGTGTCTTTAAGATGATTTTATACAACACCTGTATGGTTGCATGACATTGAATAACAATGCATAGAAACAGACCAAATTCAAAAGCACTTGGCCTAAATGTTTTGCTCCCCGGATTACCAGAGCCCACATGCACTTGGACTTTGAGCGATTGAATTTGGTGATTTATTTCCCCAAAATGACATCATTACTTTTAATTCATGAAGAGCTTATTAGTCCAATCACAGCCTTGTATCTGGTTAGGTACAATGGCACCCGTCAGTAGAGAAGAATACAGATCCCATGGTCTAACAGCTGCTGTGTGCGCTGGGCGATTCAGCCTTTCTTAAGAAAAAACCCAGACAAAGACCATGATTTTTTTACATTTTCACAAAATATAGTCCATAAAATAATCCTTTGGTTGAAGGATTGTTGACATGTGTCTAAAAGCATAATTGAGAAATATTTAATACAAGTTGGCATTTTTTGGATATTTTGGCCTTGTCCAGGCCTCCTCCATAGTGTTTCATCTGTAGGTGCAACTAAACAAACATTGGTGTCATATGAAGTTTTATCACTTGCTCTGTAATATGAGCAGTATTTTGGTTTCAATCACTTTTTTTCATACATTTTTGTATATATAAAAATATAAACATGAATATAGAAATGTTTGATTTGTATATATTTTTTTAATATATATTGTTGAACATAATATAGCCTATTCTGCGGGCATATCAAAGTTCCAGAGGGGATCTCTGCTATTAACCAACAGTGAACGTGAACATTTATTCAAAATGGTCGCACTCTGCTGGTGATATGCAGAATATTCAAAGATTCAAGTAAAAGGAGGGCTGTGATTGGTTACATTGCCTACTATGACAATTTCTCTGAATAAAATGGGCCATAACTTTAAAACTAGCAGAGATCCCACTCTGGAACTTTGATATTCCTGTAGAGCCTATTCTGTTCCACAATATATTGAAAAATTAGCCAAATCAAAAAAGTTATATTTTCAATATTCATGTTTATATTTTGATATTCATAAATTATTATTATTTTTTACTGTTAAAATACTACTCATATTACAGAGCAAGTGGTAAAGCTTCATATGACAGATTTTTGCTTTGTAGCACCTACAGATGAAGCATTATGGAGTCTTAAAAGAGGCCTGGGTAAGGCCAAAATGTCATAAATATGCCAACTTCTAGATACAAATATACGTCAACAATTCTTCCTGGACTATGGGAGTAGTAGTGGAATCCATATTATGGATTACATTTCATGAACATTCCAAAAATAATGGATTTTTTTTGTTTGGCTTTAGTGAGGAATCACTAAAGGAGTTCAGGTGTCACTGAAGTCTGCAAAGCGATTACCTCAACAACACTAATGGCTAGCTCACCAACACTCCATAAAGGGCTGTGTTTAAAGGGGAAGTTCAGTATTTTATAACACGATGCTAGACGGTTCATGACCCTGAAAGTAGTCTATGGGCCTGGAGAAACTGTAATCCATGGTTAGGTTCTCTTTAAACAGCTACACACAAGGTGAGGATACTGAACTTCCCCTTTAAACACTAAACAGGCAGGAAAGATCTGCTACTGCCGGTCACTTACAAAATGGCGACGTGAAGATAAATAGGCTTCGTCCTCTTGTTTTTTGTTCTTTATCAGTTCTCGTTGTGTTATCTGGGGCTAAACTGACACTGAAACAAAGCAGGTCATCACATCCCGCGTTCTGACGTCAAGTGTGGCCAAATATTTACCAGCCGTGTGAAAACAGCTATAAATGGATGTGGGGATGACGAAAGTGGGGGGAAGAAATAGGCCTTCCACTATCTTGTATTTTATGTTTAGGCTTAAACTGCGTTTGTGCCAAACTCAAGGTTTTGTGTATAGAACAACAAGGTGATAACAGGAACAGGCACTCCAGGCACCGGGCAAGTGCATATTGCATAAACACAAACAATGGAGGTGTACAATGGTGGGGACACGTGAGTAAGAGACCAGTCCCTAATAGTCAGGACAAAAATGATACAGAAAATATCTAGGTTTCTTGGCATTTGCTTTTGCCTGTCCAGTTCTCTCACTTCAAGGAAACTAAATGTGGAGAGGGAGCCATTTGAGATGTGACCCATGTCTACTTCCTGCTCCCTGTAGCCCTTTACACGCGTACCTGTATACGGGTTGAAAACACTAGTACCTGTATACGGGTTGAAAACACTAGTACCTGTATACGGGTTGAAAACACGCGTACCTGTATACGGGTTGAAAACACGCGTACCTGTATACGGGTTAAAAACACGCGTACCTGTATACGGGTTGAAAACACGCGTACCTGTATACGGGTTGAAAACACGCGTACCTGTATACGGGTTGAAAACACGCGTACCTGTATACGGGTTGAAAACACGCGTACCTGTATACGGGTTGAAAACACGCGTACCTGTATACGGGTTGAAAACACGCGTACCTGTATACGGGTTGAAAACACGCGTACCTGTATACGGGTTGAAAACACGCGTACCTGTATACGGGTTGAAAACACGCGTACCTGTATACGGGTTGAAAACACGCGTACCTGTATACGGGTTGAAAACACGCGTACCTGTATACGGGTTGAAAACACGCGTACCTGTATACGGGTTGAAAACACGCGTACCTGTATACGGGTTGAAAACACGCGTACCTGTATACGGGTTGAAAACACGCGTACCTGTATACGGGTTGAAAACACGCGTACCTGTATATGGGTTGAAAATGGCATATTTGGGCACTGGTAAGCGCCTAAATTGGAACACAGTGGCTATACAATAACATGCAGTGTCAACGTTTATGATCACTATGTTTGATGTACAATTACAAGATGACATGGTGTCATACCCTAGGTTGTTCTGAACAGAACGAGGCCGTTTGTCTTGTTGGATTCTAAACTTTGAACATTGAGATATTAAATACATGATAGATCAGATGCATAATATATAAAGGAGCGAGATCTGTAGAAAGACAGAGTGGCTGTGGAATGTGCTGGTTGGACGGGAAGAGATCAAAAGATTGCTATAGGGGAAGCAGATGGACATCTGTGGATTAGGCGAAGGAGGGGTTGAGGTCAGGTTAGATCCCCTGAAGGGAATAATAAGGGTTGGATATGTCTTAAATAAGGATTGGAGAGAAGGAGGAGTGTCTTAAGTGGGATATTAAACTTGGTTAAGCTTCTCTAGTGTCCATGAGTTATTTACTCTGAAAAATTAGAACCTAACAGTCGTTCTCCGCTAACATCAAGGCGGTGACCCGATCCTGAAGGTTCATGCTATACAACATTCGCAGAGTACGACCCTGCCTCACACAGGAAGCGGCGCAGGTCCTAATCCAGGCACTTGTCATCTCCCGTCTGGATTACTGCAACTCCCTGTTGGCGGGGCTCCCTGCCTGTGTCATTAAACCCCTACAACTCATCCAGAACGCCGCAGCCAGTCTGGTGTTCAACCTTCCCAAGTTCTCTCACGTCACCCGCTCCTCCGCACACTCCACTGGCTTCCAGTTGAAGCTCGCATCTGCTACATGACCATGGTGCTTGCCTACGGAGCTGTGAGGGGAACGGCACCTCCGTACCTTCAGGCTATGATCAGGCCCTACACCCAAACAAGGGCACTG
Source organism: Salmo trutta (assembly GCF_901001165.1). Classification (NCBI taxonomy): domain Eukaryota; kingdom Metazoa; phylum Chordata; class Actinopteri; order Salmoniformes; family Salmonidae; genus Salmo; species Salmo trutta. The sequence continues at coordinate 19,986,535 of NC_042994.1, forward strand.
CGTTCATCCACCTCTGGCCTGCTGGCCCCCCTACCTCTGCGGAAGCACAGTTCCCGCTCAGCCCAGTCAAAACTGTTCGCTGCTCTGGCACCCCAATGGTGGAACAAGCTCCCTCACGACGCCAGGACAGCGGAGTCAATCACCACCTTCCGTAGACACCTGAAACCCCACCTCTTTAAGGAATACCTGGGATAGGATGAAGTAATCCTTCTAACCCCCCCCCCAAAAAAAAGATATAGATGTACTATTGTAAAGTGGTTGTTCCACTGGATATCATAAAGTGAATGCACCAATTTGTAAGTCGCTCTGGATAAGAGCGTCTGCTAAATGACGTAAATGTAAGGCATGACTCTTTTCTATCTGCACCAAAATTACAATCTGTTTCTCTGAATTGCCCTGTGAAAGCCTAACACCGTAAGATAGCATTTTATAACTTAGCTAGTCATGTTGGCAATAGAACAAGCTTTCATGATGCCCAGCTGACTCAGATTGCAATTTATAAAATGGGCTGTTTTTGGATTGCATGAACAACAGTAATTGTGTGATGGCGGCGATGCAGGTCTGTGTAACAAACAAAACAACTACAAGTGTGCTTGCTCTTGTTCCTTAACGGCTCAGCTAGGAAAACGCAAACAATCATCTTATAGTTGAAGACTCTTCTTTGAGTCATTAAAGTACATTGAAATTACTTAGGAACTCTGCACACCAGTTGGTCCTCTCACTCAAACAATTTTTTTGTCTTATGTTGCACCGACCCCACATTTTCCAGGAATATTGTTGTCATGTTACTGAATGTATCCAGAGTATTTTCAGATTTCCTTATCAACAAATGCGGCGAAAAGTACAGTAAAGGTAAAACGCACATAAAATCAACAGTGTAATGTTTGGATTCAGTCTTGTGAAAGGTGAACTGTCGTGTCCTCAACTTTGGTCAAATAATGTTCCCATAATCTCCAAACTGTTCCCTTTCAATTGCTACCATGCTTATGCATTTCATATTTCTTCTGTAAAAAAAATATTTCAATTTAGCCCTATCCATATTGGCCAAATCCCAGGAGTGTAAAGGGTTAAACCTTTAAACCTGTTGTTGAACACCAAATTTGACTCCTACCGACTACTTTTTCACATGATTCTCCTCCTCTCTAAAACCAAAACCAAAACCCTGCCCCTTCCCCCTGTTCTACGATGGGAAAGGGTCCGCAAGATGTTCTCTACTAGGATTTAGCAACTACTGTTATTCCACACATCTGAGGGAGGTATTTGTATAGCCTACTGTACGAAAAAGGCATGCATTTTAAAAGGTCAAAACAGGTCAACATAGGAAACCTTTGCTGTGTCATGTGCTTTTTCCTCACCTGCATACATGTGGAAGGTGAGCCTTTCGATGAGCTTGAGCACTGTCCCCGCCTTGATGATGGGGATGCCCGACTTGGACTGCACATTCTCCTCAAACACCACATTCTCCTCAGAGTCGGGCGTGGCGAACCGGTAAAGCTCCGCCCCGGGCAGCCTCATTTGCTCCTCCTTCTCCTCCTGTAGCATGGCCGAGTCCAGCATGCGCTCCAGCGTCGAGCGGTACTGCAGTGAGATGAGCGCCGCCATCCAGCCATTCTTGTCCTCGGCCGACTTGGCGGCGAACACCACGCTGTTGCCGTCTTTGAGGATGATCTCAAAGGCGTGCCGGTACTCGCCCTCCTTGTCGTCCTTGTCATTGATCTGAACCTTGCGCATTAAGAACTTCTCCTTGAGGCGGTACTCGGCGGTGGACGAGGCGCCAGGCAGGCGCGGCTGGCCGTGGTTGGACTTGCAGCAGATCATCAGGCCGTCGAAGAGGAAGATGTGCCGTTCGTGCTTGGCGCCCACGCGTGTCAGCGTCCCCTCCATGATGAATTCGTTGCAGCATTGGCCGATGTCCTTGCCCTCCCAGCCGTCAATGTTCTTCTGGATCTCGTTCATCTTCTTGATGGCCAGGTGCTTGCCCTTCATCTGCTGGCTGTAGAAGCGGCAGGCTGACTCGCTGGTGCCGCCGAAGAGTTTGAGGAGAGAAAGAAAGAGAAAAGATGAAAAATAGATAAAATGACAGAAAGTTGAATGTAAGATAAAGAATGTGAGAGAAAAAAGGGAAAGAGGGGGAGAAGAGAGGAAGGGAAATGTGGATCTGATGTTCACAGCACATTGACATTGGAAAACAAGTCAGCAAAGCCAGCGAGACTGAGATTGAGTGGAGGGTCAGTGTGGGTGGCTAAAGCAGCGGTACAACTAAGCCTGGTCCAGGAGGGGGTTCCCTCAAATAACATCTCCTTAACAAAACACTGGATGCGACTGAAGAGACGTGACTGGCATCCCCACCCATAACTAAACTCAGCAAAAAAAGAAATGTCCTCTCACTGTCAACTGTGTTTATTTTCAGAAAATGTGTAAATATTTGTATGAACATAAGATTCAACAAATGAAACATAAACTGAAGAAGTTCCCCAGACATGACTAAGAGAAATGGAATGTTGTGTCCCTGAACAAGGGGGGGGGGGTCAAAAACAAAAGTAACAGTCAGTATCTGGTGTGGCCACCTGCTGCATTAAGTACTGCAGTGCATCTCCTCCTCAAGGACTGCACCAGATTTGCCAGTTCTTGTTGTGAGATGTTAGCCTACTCTTCCACCAAGGCACCTGCAAGTTCCTGGACATTTCTGGGGGGAATGGCCCTAGCTCTCACCCTCCGATCCAACAGGTCCCAGACGTGCTCAATGGGATTGAGATGCGGTGTCTTCGCTGGCCATGGCAGCACACTGACGTTCCTGTCTTGCAGGAAATCACGCACAGAACGAGTAGTATGGCTGGTGGAATTGTCATGCTGGAGGGTCATGTCAGGACGAGCCTGCAGGAAGGGTACCACATGAGGGAGGAGGATGTCTTCCCTGTAATGCACAGCGTTGAGATTGCCTGCAATGACAACAAGCTCAGTCCGATGATGCTGTGACACACCACCCCAGACCATGACAGACCCTCCAAATCGATCCCGCTCCAGAGTACAGGCCTCGGTGTAACGCTCATTCCTTCTACGATAAACGCAAATCCGACCATCACCCCTGGTGAGACAAAACAGTGACTCGTCAGTGACAAGCACTTTTTGCCAGTCCTGTCTGGTCCAGCGACGGTGGGTTTGTGCCCATAGGCGACATTGTTGCCGGTGATGTCTGGTGAGGACCTGCCTTACAACAGGCCTACAAGCCCTCAGTCCAGCCTCTTTCAGCCTATAGCGGACAGTCTGAGCACTGATGGAGGGATTGTGCGTTCCTGGTATAACTCAGGCAGTTGTTGTTGCCATCCTGTACCTGTCCCGCAGGTGTGATGTTTGGATGTTCCGATTCTGTGCAGGTGTTGTTACACGTGGTTTGTCACTGCGAGGACAATGAGCTGTCCGTCCTGTCTCCCTGTAGCGCTGTCTTAGGCGTCTCACAGTACGGACATTGCAATTTATTGCCCTGGCCACATCTGCAGTCCTCATGCCTCCTTGCAGCATGCCTGAGGCATGTTCACACAAATGAGCAGGGACCCTGGGCATCTTTCTTTTGGTGTTTTTCAGAGTCAGTAGAAAGGCCTCTTTAGTGTCCTAAGTTTTCATAACTGTGACCTTAATTGCCTACCATCTGTAAGCTGGTAATGTCTTAACGACCATTCCACAGGTGCATGCTCATGAATTGTTTATGGTTCATTGAACAAGCATGGGAAACAGTGTTTAAACCCTTTACAATGAAGATCTGTGAAGTTATTTGAATTTTTACGAATTATCTTTGAAAAACAAGGTCCTGAAAAAGGGACGTTTCTTTTTTGCTGAGTTTATAATCCTGACCCTAACCTTAAAGAAAAATCCCACCCAAAAAAGATCTTTTAGTATTTGTTTCATTAGTAAGTTGTTGATATAGTCCCTAAATGTTTTGCATGTCAGCAATCCAACTATGGACTAATTAAATAAATTCTAAAAGATCGTTTTTGGATGGAGTTTTCCTTTAACCACACCAATAACCCTAAACTTAACCTAACCAGAACCAATTAGGTAATTCAACATCAGTTTGCTGGTCCGTCATGTCCCTTCAGTTTACACCCAACACTGGTGGACCAGCAGGCCAATTGACTAAACTTCCTCACCAGTCCAGCAGTTCAACAAAACGGTAGTCTACCGAGGAAGGGCCCACACCCATGGTTAACAGGGTGCCTCGGAGGACCAACTGAGAAAGTGCATTAGAATAGAATGAGTCTAAAAGAATAAAGAGCATCTGATTATATTTCTTTGAGCCAGACACTATTTAAATATTGTTTTGGTTCATCATACCATTAATATGGTCTATGGTATGACTATCATATTCAAAATGAGCTATGAGTATCTCTCATTCCAGTTCTTTTAGGACCACAATGTAGACTAGTCTGTTTTAATCAATCTCTTTATTCTCAGATTAAACCAATGTCTATTTTCAGTATTTATTCATTATTAAGGACCATGCCCACTGTAATAATTAGGTCATGTGAAGAGTAAGTTCAAAACTCTTTCAGCAATTCAATACAAAAATACACATATGGTGCTCTTTCAAAACCACAATGACAAAACTCAAGTAAACAGAAGACGAGAAAGGTCTGCGGCCCACCAGAACCAGAATCTCACCTCTAGTGCTCATGACAAATCAATAATTCCAATGATCACTTCTAAAACCACCTACTTAGAATCATTTAACAGCATTGAGCCACTGGGGCTTGATTTCAGATTTCCCAATTTTCTTTTTTTGCGGGGGTTAAAGATTTGTTGGGGGTTCTACAAATTGATTGAGTGAGGGGGTGATAGGAAAAAAAATCAACAAGGATTTAACACCTGCTAATACAGTGCGTCTGAACTAAAACTACTTGTAAACAATCGCGGGAGGGCTTACTTTGTTTTTCGTGGACGCACGACGACTCGCATCAGCGCTCCTGAGAGGAGGGGGAGGCAGGCGAAGCCAACTCACGCGCGCCTGTCTTCATACCAGCACCTCAAAGTACAGGATGACTTTCAACTGGCCCGAATTAGCTTCGCTGAGAGACAAGGGGCACCTCTGAAGGGCAAGGGATAGACTACACACGAATCTCGCCCCAGAAACTACAATTTCCATTTCCCAGTCCATTAAGTGTGAAACCCTAAAACCTATACACAGAAAGAAACTGTCAAAACTTTTCCTACTCTCAAGTCTGATCAAAGAGGTTATATTTGAAGTGCATTTACATTCATCTTTAAACTAGCAGTCTTGCAATGAAATGAATCAAGTAGTTAATTAAAGCAAAAAATTATAACGAGCATTATTATCAAACCATAATTTATCCCAGGCAGCGATGGACCTTGCCAGAGCATTGGAGACTAAGAGCTTATTACGTTTTTCCTAATGAACAGCAAGCTTGCGAAAGAGCAAGCATAATTCAAATGGCTGTGACAGAGCTCTTGGGTTGTTCTTTGTTCTGGCTCTTGAAATACAAAGACCCCTAGAGACAGGAAAGGTGTAGCGAAACGGCCAAAGTCAATAAAGGTAACCCTTGTCGGGTACCCCAACTCAGTGTGTCCTCTCGGAATGTCCATTTTAGCCTCCTATGTGTGTCACCATCCCCACGTTCCCGCCAAAGTATGGGGTGCAAAGACATACCGTAAGATAAGCCATCCTTTCCCCATGAAAAATAAACAAAAAAACAACTAAAAAGAACAGCAAAGGGGTAATCTTTTTGTTGTTTATACCCTATGTCCTCCACTCAAGTAAAGAACGAGCGACAACCGCATGTAACCAAAAAAACACCCTGTTTTCTTCACCAATACAAAAGGAGGGATGGAGATAAAAATGGTCCGCAAGGTCTGGATGCTAAAGTCCACTGTTGAAAGCAAGGGAATTCTTTTTTTTTCCCCCCTTTCAAATTCTCTCACCTTTTTTTTCTCAAAGCCGGGAACAATAATACCAGAACAGGACAGCCCAATTCCTGACACAACTTCCCTCCGACAACACAGTGGCGAGCCCCCCTCCAACCCTCTCCCTCCCTCCCACGAGTCTATTTTAGGTACAGAGGGAAACTCAGAACTGAGCTAAGGGTGGGGGGTGTGCAGAGGATGGGAGGAGTACACCAATGAGGCAGTAGTATGAATTGCTGTGTGTGTGTTAGTGTGGGTGTCTATTGTGAGGTGTGTATTGTGCTGTGCAAGTGTTAACGCCTCTTTGAGCATATATAGTGCACATAATGAGTCATATCCACCTTTTGGTGCTTGTCTGGTCTGTGCCATTATGTGTGTGTGAGATATCTTTCCATATTTTGCTTGTGGATTTCTATTATTGTGTGTGCATATGTATTGTGTGTGTCAGAGCTAGCTTTGTATCTTCTTGGGTAAAGAGAACCAGGTGTGGATGGACCAGGAGGGGTTGTAAAAGTTGGCGCTCCCCTGCCTACCTCAGCCTCCTCTTAGCCATGTTCTTGGAGCAGATCCTCTCCATGCTACTCTGCAGATTGAGCAGCGCCGTGATGGCCTGCTTCAGACACTCCTTGTCCTCCTCATCCTCACTTTTCTCCTCTAGTTGCTGTGGAAAGGAGGGGGGAGAGGGGATGGGGAAGAGAAAGAGGGGTAGAGAACAAAATGTTGGATCAGGTGGTTTTGCTGGTAGGGGGAGTCTAGTGAAGGATCATGATGCGGTATAAGGCCAAACTCATGAGCGAGATTACAGCTGAGAAAAATAAAAAAAAACTCTCCCTCTCCATCATTCTCTCATTCCCAACCCCCTCAACTCTAGTGTTTCCCCTTAATTCTTACTTTCTTGAGCAACAACCAAGGAACAAAATGGCTACCAACATTGAACTAACACCACATGACACTTTGGGAAATACCACGCAAGTCTCGCCCTCCTTCTTTATATATACAGTCGGTGTCAAAAGTTGAGAATGACACAAATATTAATTTTCACAAAGTTTGCTGCTTCAGTGTCTTTAGATATTTGTGTCAGATGTTACTATGGAATACTGAAGTATAATTACAAGCATTTCATAAGTGTCAAAGGCTTTTATTGACAATTACATGAAGTTGATGTAAAGAGTCAATATTTGCAGTGTTGACCCTTCTTTTTCAAGAGCTCTGCAATCCGCCCTGGCATGCTGTCAATTAATTTCTGGACCACATCCTGACTGATGGCAGCCCATTCTTGCATAATCAATGCTTGGAGTTTGTCAGAATTTGTGGATTTTTGTTAGTCCACCCGCCTCTTGAGGATTGACCACACGTTCTCAATGGGATTAAGGTCTGGGGAGTTTCCTGGCCATGGACCCAAAATATCGATGTTTTGTTCCCCGAGCCACTTAGTTATCACTTTTGCCTTATGGCAAGGTGCTCCATCATACTGGAAAAGGCATTGTTCGTCACCAAACTGTTCCTGGATGGTTGGGAGAAGTTGCTCTCGGAGGATGTGTTGGTATCATTCTTTATTCATGGCTGTGTTCTTAGGCAAAATTGTGAGTGAGCCCACTCCCTTGGCTGAGAAGCAACCTCACACATGAATGGTCTCAGGATGCTTTACTGTTGGCATGACACATGACTGATGGTAGCGCTCACCGTGTCTTCTCCGGACAAGCTTTTTCCGGATGCCCCAACAATCGGAAAGGGGATTCATCAGAGAAAATGACTTTACCCCAGTCCTCAGCAGTCCAATCCCTGTACCTTTTCCAGAATATCAGTCTGTCCCTGATGTTTTTCCTGGAGAGAAGTGGCTTCTTTGCTGCCCTTCTTGACACCAGGCCATCCTCCAAAAGTCTTCGCCTCACTGTGCGTGCAGATGCACTCACACCTGCCAGCTGCCATTCCTGAGCAAGCTCTGTACTGGTGGTTCCCCGATCCCGCAGCCGAATCAACTTTAGGAGACGGTCCTGGCGCTTGCTGGACTTTCTTGGGCGCCCTGAAGCCTTCTTCACAACAATTGAACCGCTTTCCATGAAGTTCTTGATGATCTGATAAATGGTTGATTTAGGTGCAATCTTACTGGCAGCAATATCCTTGCCTGTGAAGCCCTTTTTGTGCAAAGCAATGATGACGGCACATGTTTCCTTGCAGGTAACCATGGCTGACAGAGGAAGAACAATGATTCCAAGCACCACCCTCCTTTTGAAGCTTCCAGTCTGTTTTTCGAACTCAATCAGCATGACAGAGTGATCTCCAGCCTTGTCCTCGTCAACACTCACACCTGTGTTAACGAGAGAATCACTGACATGATGTCAGCTGGTCCTTTTGTGGCAGGGCTGAAATGCAGTAGAAATGTTTTTTGGGGGGATTCAGTTCATTTGCCTGGCAAAGAGGGGCTTGGCAATTAATTGCAATTCATCTGATCACTCTTCATAACATTCCGGAGTATATGCAAATTGCCGTCATACAAACTGAGGCAGCAGACTTTGTGAAAATTAATATTTGTGTCAAAACTTTTGGCAACGACTGTGCATTCGATTTTTCAGACCCCTTGATTTTTTTTACAGCCTTATTCTAAAATGTATCAAATATTTTTTTTCCCCTCATCAATGTACACACAATACCCCATAATGACAAATTGAAAACAGGTTTTTAGAAATGTTTGCAAATATATATATATATATGCAAAACTTTCTAAAAACCTGTTTTCACTTTGTCATGCAAAGTCCCTCTTTGCCATGCAAATGAACTGAATCCCCCAAAAACATTTCCACTGCATTTCAGCCCTGCCACAAAAGGACAAGCTGACATCATGTCAGTGATTCCCTCGTTAACACAGGTGTGAGTGTTGACAATGGAGATCACTCTGTCATGCTGATTGAGTTCAAATGCTGATTGTCTTGCTGATTGAGTTCGAAAAAAAGAAATACCTTATCATTCACACCCTTTGCTATGAGACTCAACATTGAGCTCAGGTGTATCCTGTTTCCATTGATCATCCTTGAGATGTTTCTACAACTTGGAGTCCACCTGTGGTAAATTCAATTGATTGGACATGATTTGGAAAAGGCACACACCTGTCTATATAAGGTCCCACAGTTGACAATGCATGTCAGAGCAAAAACCAAGCCATGAGGTTGAAGGAATTGTCCGTAGAGGTCCGAGACAGGATTGTGTTGAGGCACAGATCTGGGGAAGGCTACCCAAAAATTACTGCAGCATTGAAAGTCCCCAAGAACACAGTGGCCTCCATCATTTTTAAGTGAAAGAAGTTTGGAATCACCGAGACTCTTCCAAGATCTGGCCGCCCAGCCAAACTGAGCAATCGGGGGAGAAGGGCCTGACCAGGAACCCGATGGTCACTCTGACAGAGCTCCAGAGTTCCTCTGTGGAGATGGGAGAATCTTCCAGAAGGACAACCATATCTGCAGCCCTCCACCAATCTGGCCTTTATGTTAGAGTGGCCAGACGGAAGCCACTCCTCAGTAAAAAGGCACATGACAGCCCGCTTGGACTTTGCCAAAAGGCAGCTAAAAACTCTCAGACCATGAGAAACAAGATTCTCTGGTCTGATGAAACTAAGATTGAACGATTTGCCCTGAATGCCAAGCGCCATGTCTGGCAGAAACCTGGCACGGTCCCTAAGGAGAAGCATGGTGGGGTTCAGCGGCAGGGACTGTGAGACCAGTCAGGATCGAGGGAAACATGAATGGAAAAAAGTACAGAGAGATCCTTGATGAAAACCTGTTCCAGAACACCCAGGACCTCAGACTGGGGTGAAAGTTCACCTTCCAACAGGACAATGACACTGAGCACACAGCCACGACAACACAGGAGTGGCTTCGGGACAAGTCTCTGAATGTCCTTGAGTGGCCCAGCCAGAGCCCGGACTTGAACCCGATTGAACATCTCTGGAAAGACCTGAAAATAGCTGTGCAGTGACGCTCCCTATCCAACCTGACAGAGCTTGAGAGGATCTGCAAAGAGGAATGGGAGAAACTCCCCAAATACAGGTGTGCCAAGCTTGTAGCCTCATATCCAAGAAGACTCAAGGTTGTAATTGCTAGTTCAACTGTCGTCCCTATCAGAAACTGAAATATAAGCTTGTTTTACTCCATTGTTTGCAAACAAACACTATATAGCCTCAAAACATGGTTAAAACGATCATGTTGATCTCATGGATGTCAAGTCCTTGAATCCATAGGTCTGTCTATGAATTTGAGAGTGGTTACATTTCTCCTGCCCCATCCCTTAACTGGGACCCCTTAGTTGTTGTTTTGAACTGCATTATTTTAAGAAAAACATTGAGATTCCACATCCACTGTGGGCTGGTGGATCATTGTCAGGGAAAAACCAGCCCCCTGCATCCATCAAAGGCATTCAGATCCATATACAGTACCTTCGGTAATACTTAAACAACATATTTATACACTATTATTATTAAACGTTATAATATATGCCATTTAGCAGACTCCTTCATCCAAACGCGACTCCCAGTCCGGCGTGCATACATTTTACGTATGGGTGGCTCTGTGAATCGAACCCACAATCCTGGCAATGCAAGTGCCATGCTCAACCAATTGAGAGAGAGGACCACATTATGAATCCTCACACATGCTTACCTTTAAGATCTCGAAATAGTGGAGACAATGATAGACGGGTGTGAGGAGCAACCGGGGCAGGACGTACTGGACTGCTTCCTTAAAGCCTTCGCATATAGACTGGGGAGTCAGAGACAGACAGAGATGAGGGTTAACTTAGGCAGGTAATAAAGTGTCAAATCTTATCAAGGTATATAGACCAGTGATACGCAAACAGTGGTCTGGGGGGGGGGGATTCTTAAACAAACAAATGTCTTACTTTAGGGAAAATCCACCCCAGAAAGGGCCAATCACATTTGTAGTATCTCAGATTGTTCTGGCAATTCTCACAGGAACTGCATTGGGTGGGATGTTTGACATGCTTTTTACATTTTAAATCACAATAATTTTTTAAAATCATGAATAAAGTGTATATTTTATGACCTTTTTAGACCTATACATGCCTCCTGTAAGACCTTATGATCCATGAACTGTACATGATGCCAACATCTTGATGCAATTATACTCCTTTATAATGTGCTCTAAAATATGGAGTATGTCTAGATTCTGAAATACAATTGTTCACATTAATTCTAGCACAACGACACCAAGACGCTGTCTGTATCACGTACGGCTCATGATACCTCTTACCTGGAGGTAGAAGGCAGCTTTCGGTTTAGACAACTGGTTGAGGAAGTGATCGTGGAAGCCAGTCCGCAGGATGTCTTGAGCATATGTCTCGTAGGGGTCGAAGGCCAGCTCCTGGAAATAAAAAGAAAGCTGTATCAAATGTCATGTGTTATAACAGTCGTGCTGCTGACACTGGCCACAACCATAGGGTGTAAGTGGGGTCTGTGAATGACAAGTAACCTTGCCTGGGACCTGAAGACTTGCGTTAGCTCCCTGAGCTAATGTCTAGGTCCGAAGCTTAAGCTCGGCGGACTAACACAGCCTTGTGGTGCACAGGAGCAATGTATTTTCAGACACAGGTGTAAGTGTAACAGAAGTGGTTCAGTGAACCACACTTGTGTAATGAGCAACCTTGCCTGGTACCTGAAGTTTCATGTTAGCTCCCCAGTCTTTGGGTGCCCAGGAGCAATTTATTTGCAGAAACAGCACACCCACCCACACACACAATATATATGCTTGTAAACACATACACACACATCCCCACAAACACACTTTTTTGCAGACAGCAATTTCTTAACACAGACAGCTTCACACACACATGCATAACAACCCCCCTCCTCACAACCACACACCTACCTTGGCTAGGTCTTTGAAGCAGCTGCTCATCACAAACAAGCTGGGCTCCCACAAACACCACATATACACGCACGCACGCACGCACCCACCCACAAACACACCCCCACACACCAACCTCAGCCAGGTCTTCAAAGCAGCTGCCCACCAGCGGGTGTGGGCTCCCCTCATCTGTCATCTCCACCGTGTCTTCAATAAGGCCCAGCAGCTTAAGGGTGACCTCGTGGATGTCCACGATGCGGCTGAAGATGTTCTCCACGTCCTGCAGGGGGTAGTAGAGAGGAGGAGAGAGAGAGAGAGAGGATGAGAGACAGGGAATTAAGGAAGGGGAGGGAGGCAGCGAGTCCATCTCCATCTACCGCCATCACTACTCACATGGTGGGAGAAGAGCATGGCGTCGGAGGTGAAGGGCTCGCGGAACACCTTGATGATGAGGTTGAGGTCGCGCAGGTACTGTCGGACCTCGGCCATGAAGGTCTTGACCAGGTCGTAGTAGGTCTGCTCCTCATTGGTGGATGGCTCCTCGTCCATCAGGGGGAAACCGCTGATGTCCTCCTCGTCCTGGTGGAACATGTCCATCAGAACCTGGAGATGGGGGAATAGAAGTGGCCAAACATATTCTTACCAATTACACAAAGAGAGTGTTCTAGACCACTTTTTGCTCCCGAGTGACGCAGCGGTCTAAGGCACTGCACCTCAGTGCAAGAGGCATCACTACTGTCCCTGGTTCAAAACCTGGCTGTATCATATCCGGCTGTGATTGGGAGTCCCATAGGGTGGCGCACAATTGGACCAGCGTCGTCCAGGTTTGGCCGGAGTAGGCCGTCATTGTAAATAAAAATGTGTTCTTAACTGACTTGCCTAGTTAAATAAAAATAAATGATTAATTATAGGTTGAATAGTCACACAGAGGGACATCAGCATAGATACCAGGTTGGAGTCAATTCCATTTTAGTTCAGTCAATTTAGGGAGTAAACTGAAATTCCAATTCCAATTTTCTTCAGTAATTTTCTATAAAGAAAATGTGAAATTGGAATTTCAGTTTACTTCCTGAATTGAAATAGATTCTGAGACCAAAGCTTAGAAGCAAGCGCGAGCACACACACACACACACACACACACACACACACACACTCGCTCATTCAGCTGGCATTCTTCATCAGCTTATGTTCAGAAATGACCCTATGGACTCCAGCTTTAGCGGAATATTGGCCAGTCAGTGTGGTTCCTGGGCCTTCTCACCATCACACACCACCAGCCATACTAAGGCCAACAACAACAATAGCGTTTACAAGCTAATCTAATTTCATACTCATAGCAACATAAAAAAGGGACAATCTGGGATTGGTACAGTCATTGAATCTTGAAGAATAACACTTACAGTGGGGAGAACAAGTATTTGATAACCTGCTAAATCGGCAGTGTTTCCTACTTACAAAGCATGTAGAGGTCTGTAATTTTTTATCATAGGTACACTTCAACTGTGAGAGACGGAATCTAAAACAAAAATCCAGAAAATCACATTGTATGATTTTTAAGTAATTAATTTGCATTTTATTGCATGACATAAGTATTTGATCACATACCAACCAGTAAGAATTCCGGCTCTCACAGACATGTTAGTTTTTCTTTAAGAAGCCCTCCTGTTCTCCACTCATTACCTGTATTAGCTGCACCTGTTTGAACTCGTTACCTGTATAAAAGACACCTGTCCACACACTCAATCAAACAGACTCCAACCTCTCCACAATGGCCAAGACCAGAGAGCTGTGTAAGGACATAAGGGATAAAATTGTAGACCTGCACAAGGCTGGGATGGGCTACAGGATAATAGGCAAGCAGCTTGGTGAGAAGGCAACAACTGTTGGCGCAATTATTAGAAAATGGAAGAAGTTCAAGATGACGGTAAATCATCCTCGGTCTGGGGCTCCATGCAAGATCTCACCTCGTGGGGCATCAATGATCATGAGGAAGGTGAGAGATCAGCCCAGAACTACACGGCAGGATCTGGTCAATGACCTGAAGAGAGCTGGGACCACAGTCTCAAAGAAAACCATTAGTAACACACTATGCCGTCATGGATTAAAATCCTGCAGCACATGCAATGTCCCCCTGCTCAAGCCAGCGCATGTCCAGGCCCGTCTGAAGTTTGCCAATGACCATCTGGATGATCCAGAGGAGGAATGGGAGAAGGTCATGTGGTCTGATGAGACAAAAATAGAGCTTTTTGGTCTAAACTCCACTCGCCGTGTTTGGAGGAAGAAGGATGAGTACAACCCCAAGAACACCATCCCAACCGTGAAGCATGGAGGTGGAAACATCATTCTTTGGGGATGCTTTTCTGCAAAGGGGACAGGACGACTGCACCGTATTGAGGGGAGGATGGATGGGGCCATGTATCGCGAGATCTTAGCCAACAACCTCCTTCCCTCAGTAAGAGCATTGAAGATGGGTCGTGGCTGGGTCTTCCAGCATGACAACGACCCGAAACACACAGCCAGGGCAACTAAGGAGTGGCTCCGTAAGGTCTCAAGGTCCTGGAGTGGCCTAGCCAGTCTCCAGACCTGAACCCAATAGAAAATCTTTGGAGGGAGCTGAAAGTCCGTATTGCCCAGCGACAGCCCTGAAACCTGAAGGATCTAGAGAAGGTCTGTATGGAGGAGTGGGCCAAAATCCCTGCTGCAGTGTGTGCAAACCTGGTCAAGACTAGAGGAAACGTATGATCTCTGTAATTGCAAACAAAGGTTTCTGTACCAAATATTAAGTTCTGCTTTTCTGATCTGTCAAATACTTATGTCATGCAATAAAATGCAAATTAATCATACAATGTGATTTTCTGGATTTTTGTTTTAGACTCCGTCTCTCACAGTTGAAGTGTACCTATGATAAAAATTACAGACCTCTACATGCTTTGTAAGTAGGAAAACCTGCAAAATCGGCAGTGTATCAAATACTTGTTCTCCCCACTGTATATAACTAGAAATTGTTTATTGGCATATATGGTCAGTGATGTCCTGCTGGGAGATCTCATTGTAGCTGATGTTGAAGACCCTCTTCATAATGCATTACAATACATTGTGATGCAAAACACAGGCGTTACTCTCACCTTATCGGCACACATGGCCACGGTGATGTCCTGCTGGGAGATCTCGTAGTGGCGGATGTTCCTCACGTAGTTCCCTGCCAGCTTCAGGATGTCTGCTGAGATGTACTCCAACACCGCCACAATGTACACCGACACCTGGTGGTCAATCTTGTACCCTAGTACCTCCTGAACAAGGGAGAGGAATTATGGGAAAATGTGTCCACAATGTACACGTACACCTACTGTACTGGTGGTTGATATTGTACCCTAGTGCCTCCTGAATAAAGAACAAGAATCATGGGGAAATGAATCATGGGTAAAAGCAGGGTCAATGTGGTTTGACTACTGTATAATCCAACCACTGTACTTTCAAACTAATGTAAACGGTGTAGGCCTAAATGGCCCACAGAATGCAGAATGTGCAGGGTAAGATTTCCTTTAAGCGTTTTAGTTACCGGTACACATCATTGAACAGTAATTGGGCACAATAGGTACTTTAATACTAATTAAGTAATATGAGATGGTTATGCAAGGTAATTAGCTAAGAATTGTATAAACCTGTGTTCTTAAAATGCTGTGAACCACAGTAATTATGTTGTTGCTGTACATTAATGTATATGTGTATTTCTAAAACAAAGAGCGCTAGCTCATAGCAAAAAGGTCTAAAGAATAAAAGTGGAAAATTCTTATCAAGTATCCAAAAAGAGGCATGGTTTTAAAGGTTGCTTGGTCACTCAAAGCATCTATGGTTAGGTGTTAGTTAGGCTTTACATTTTAGAATGATATAATTCCTTATTTAAAGGGGCAATAGGTGAAAGAATACAAAAATGTAATAGTGCAAAAAGTTTAGGTCTTTCAGAACTTTAAATCTTTTGTATTCTTTGAAGCATGGTCTAAATTAAGTTAATCTTTGCATCTCCTTGGAATTTTACTTCTCATGGTTTGAGTGCAAGTACCTTTTGAACGCTACAGCCACAATTCATTCTAGCCTGCGTGCAAACCCTCATACTTGCTTTCTACATTTCAACATACCCATCCCACAGCTTTCTACCAAAACGTTGTTATTGTTTCAACTGCAGATTGCCCCTTTAATATCATCTCAAAGTATTTGGCATGGGGGAAGACATTTTGTTAAGCATCACAGGTTCATCCTGGATTTTCAATAAGTGACCAATTCCACAACACAGTTCAACGTCTCCCTCTATTGGTCAGTATAGGTATTGTAAGAAAAGTGGGCAATACCTTTACTAGGGCTGTGGTCAGTAAGAACCAAAACAGAAAACATTTTTGGACAAAGAAAAGACAAAATGTGTATTTTGTTTATTGAGTCACTTTAAAACAGTCCAATCAATCCTTTTTCTGTTTCATAACATTGTCACTTTCTGAAGTGTAGAACACAGACATCAGTAACCGGGCCCTGCACAGGAGGATTACAACACTTTCAGATATACTGTGTAGAACAGCTAGAATGAATGAATAAATGAATATATGACAGACAGTCCTACCTGCAACATTCAGGACTTTTTACTGTGACTTCAGAACAAAGGATCCAAAGTATTCATACCCCATGATTTTTTACACATTGTGTTGAATTTTGATTTTGTGTCACTGATCAATACCCCATAACTTCAAAGTGGAATTGTTTTGAGAAATGTTTACAAATGAATAAAAAAGTAAAAGCTGAAATGTCTTGGGTCAATAAGTATTTAACCTTTTTGTTATGGCAAGCCTAAATAAATTCAAGGCTAAAAATGTGCTTAACAAGTCACATAATAAGTTGCATTGACTCACCTCGTGCAAAAATAGAAGTTTAACATGATTTTTAAATGACTACCCCATCTCTGTACCCCACACATACAATTAGTAAGGTCCCCCAGTCGAGCAATGAATTTCAAGCACAGATTAAACCACAAAGACCATCAAGGTTTCCCAATGGTTCGCAAAGGGCACCGATAGGTAGATGGGTAAAAAATAAAGCAGACATTGAATATCACTTTGAGCATGGTGCAGTTATCAATACACACAGTCACTACAAAGATACAGGTATCCTTCCTAACTCAGTTGCCGGAGAAGAAGGAAACAGCTCAGGGATTTCACCACATTGACAGTGGTGATTTTAGGAGAGTTACTGAGTGGAATGGCTGTGACAGCCATTAATGAAAATGGCGCCGACAGATACGGCTGCCATGCTTCTAGCTCTGATTAAACTTTGCAGTATTTGTTTTTTATGTGTTATTTCTTACATTATAAGCCCAGGAAATTTGTGTTATGAAATACAGCCGGGAAGAAGTTTTGGATATCAGAGCGGTGGTAACTCACCAGCATTACGACCAGGAATACAACTTTCCCTAATCGGATCCTTTGTTCGTACCCCCCAGGGCAATTGAACTGATTCAAGAGGCAGATCCAAAACACCGCCGGCGGAAAAGGAGGTACTCAGAGTGGACTTCTAGTCTGACTCAGGAGGCGTGCACACCATCCACCGCATCTGAGTATATTACTCGCTAATGTTCAGTCTCTGGATAATAAAGTTGACGAGCTCAGGGCGAGGATTTCCATCCAGAGAGACATCAGGGATTGTAACATACTCTGTTTCATGGAAACATGGCACTCTCGAGATATACATGCTTGTTGCTTGTTGAATGAACCTGTGGAACGGTCGTCAAGACACTAACAGCTTACAGACGGTAGGCAAAAAAGGTCACAGAAAACTTAGGACACTAAAGAGACCTTTCTACTGACTCTGAAACACCAAAAGAAAGATGCCCAGGGTCCCTGCTCATCTGCGTGAAAGTGCCTTAGGCATGCTACAAGGAGGCATGAGGACTGCAGATGTGGCCAGTGCAATAAATTGCAATGTCCATACTGTGAAACGCCTAAAACAGCGCTACAGGGAGACAGGACGGACAGCTGATCGTCCTCGCAGTGACAGACCACGTGTAACAACACCTGCACAGGATCGGTATATCCGAACATCATACCTGCGGAACAAGTACAGGATGGCAACAACAACTGCCCGAGGTACACCAGGAACGCACAATCCCTCCATCAGTGCTCAGACTGTCCGCAATAGGCTGAGAGAGGCTGGACTGAGGGCTTGTAGGCCTGTTGTAAGGCAGGTTCTCACCAGACATCACCGACAACAATGTCGCCTATGGGCACAAACCCACGGTAACTGGACCAGACAGGACTGCCAAAAAGTGCTCTTCACTGACGAGTCGCGGTTATGTCTCACTAGGGGTGATGGTCAGATTCGCTTTTATCATCGAAGGAATGAGCGTTACACGAGGCCTGTACTCTGGAGCGGGATTGATTTGGAGGTAGAGGGTCTGTCATGGTCTGGGGCGGTGTGTCACAGCATCATCGGACTGAGCTTGTTGTCATTGCAGGCAATCTCAACGCTATGCGTTACAGGGAAGACATCCTCCTCCCTCATGTGGTACCCTTCCTGCAGGCTCATCGTGACATGACCCTCCAGCATGACAATGCCACCAGCCATACTGCTCGTTCTGTGCATGACTTATGTCAGTGTTCTGCCATGGCCAGCGAAGAGTCCGGATCTCAATCCCATTGAGCACGTCTGGGACCTGTTGGATCGGAAGGTGAGGGCTAGGGCCATTCCCCCCAGAAGTGTCCGGGAACTTGCAGGTGCCTTGGTGGAAGAGTGGGGTAACATCTCACAGCAAGAACTGGCTAATCTGGTGCAGTCCATGAGGAAGAGATGCACTGCAGTACTTAATGCAGCTGGTGGCCACACCAGAAACTGATGTTACTTTTGATTTTGGTGTCCCATGGTGTTTATACTTGCGTACTATTGTTTGTACAGTGGAACGTGGTACCTTCAGGCGTTTGGAAATTGCTCCCATGGATGAACCAGACTTGTGGAGGTGTACCATTTTTTTTCTGAGGTCTTGGCTGATTTCTTTTGATTTTCCCATGATGTCAAGCAAAGAGGCAGTGATTTTGAAGGCAGGCCTTGAAATACATCCACAGGTACACCTCCAATTGACTCAAATTATGTCAATTAGCCTATCAGAAGCTTCTAAAGCCATGACATAATTTTCTGTTTTTTTACAAGCTGTTTAAAGGCAGTCAACTTTGTGTATGTAAACTTCTGACCCACTGGAATTGTGATACAGTGAATTATAAGTGAAATTATCTGGGAGGGGGGGCATTTATCGTTAGATATTCTCACAGACCAGATTTGCCCTAAGGGGCTTTATATAATTATAATGCAGGGTTAATAATAGAGGTTGACCGATTAATCAGAATGGCCGATTAATTAGGGCCGATTTCAAGTTTTCATAACAATCGGTAATCTGCATTTTTGGACACCGATTTTGGCCGATTACATTGTACTCCACGAGGAGACTGCGTGGCAGGCTGACTACCTGTTATGCAAGTACAGCAAGGTAAGGTGCTAGCTAGCATTAAACGTATCTACTAAAAAAAACAATCAATCTTAACATAATCACTAGTTAACTACACATGGTTGATGATATTACTAGTTTATCTAGCTTGTCCTGCGTTGCATATAATCGATGCGGTGCCTGTTAATTTAACATTGAATCACAGCCTAAATTAATTTTATTTATGTATTATATTAAGTTAAAATAAAAGTGTTCATTGTTCATTCAGTATTGTTGTAATTGTCATTATTACAAATATATTTATAAAAATCGGCAGCGGTTTTTTTTCAGGGTCCTCCAATAATCGGCATCGGCGTTGAAAAATCATAATCGGTCGACCTCTAGATAATAATAGTCGCTTGTAAGTAAGGATGCATTTATGAAAGGAAAATTACACGCACAAGAGACAGTGGTATATATTTTTATTCATCACAATTTTCTTTAACCAATTTTGGTCTTTAATCCAGGGCCGACAGACAAGTCCATAACTTTTTCTTTGTTACTGAAATTGCATCTAGCTTTCTATGGCTTGTTTAAAAATAAGGATATTTTTACCCAAGTTCTCTCTTAACTCCAGGAGCACCGACAGTTTTTGTTGTTGTTGCCTGATGCAGGACTCTAGTGCCAGAGGAGACTGACTGAAAACTCCTCCATTAACTGCCACAGTTTAGACTACCGATAGATCAGCGTTCTAACTCCCCCTTGTGATAGTGCGGTACAATGACAGAATGCCACCATCTACCACAAACGGTCGCAGCATAAACTCGTAACTTCTAAAGGAAGAACCACTGTATTTTGTGTAGCTCCTTGACAACAAATCCCTTTTAATCCAACTTGTAATAAAACATTTTTGGGGAAAAAGTCAAGGGGTGTGAATACTTTCTGAAGGCACTGTACATCACTGAATACACCCTGCTGTTTCCTAAAAGTGGTTCACAGCCTGACTAATTTACTGGGCGCTGAAGACATAGGCTACATGCTGATGACCTTACAGGTCACTTCATTATGATTGGTCTAGCTAACACGGTCATGTTCAGTAGGTACAAAACAGCAATGTACTACTTGGAAGCAGGGTTCAAGGTTAACTTACTCTTTGTAATTAGGGTCATGCAGGGCCTAGGTTTAAATGTATGTATGTATGTATGTATGTATGTATGTATGTATGTATGTATGTATGTATGTATGTATGTATGTATGTATGTATGTATGTATGTATGCATGTATGCATGTATGCATGTATGCATGTATGTATGTATGTATGTATGCATGTATGCATGCATGTAATTTTTGCTAGTATGTTCACTACTTTCCCTAAAATAAATGAGCTCAGTGAGTAGATTGTTGAGCGCTTCTTTTCACTCTGGACAGCTCATGTGTGCCGTGTGAAGGCATCAACTCATGTACTGCTCGCATGTTCAAGAAGTTGTGATTGGCGAAGAGCGTGGTTGAATGAACGACCAATAATTTTGCTCAAATACAAATAGGATGACTTTTCAGTGTGTAGTCTTCAATGGTTTTCAATAGCAGACTGCGACACAGAAGGTACACTGGAAAGACAAAATGTGCTGAGAAGATACTGGCCCAACATGTTTTTACTGGCCAGCGGGCCATCATTAATGTCGGATCCTGCTAAAAGTGTCCAGTAAGAAACGTACATTTTCGCTTCCATTTCAAATTGCTTTGCCCTAACTGAACATGACCCAGACATTTGGGATTATGGGTTACCTTGAGCAGCGGGTGGATCTTATCCACAGGCAGGGCCAAAGGATTCCTCCTCTTCCTCTTTTCAATGGCCGCCTGGGCATCAGCGATAGCCCATTTATCGATAGGGTGCGGGAAACTCTTCTGCACTCGCTCCTGAGGGGAGGAAAGGAGGGAGGGAGATCGAGAGCCCTTTAATAGTGCAATACTTTTGACCAGAGCCCTATGGGCCCTTGTCAAATGTAGTGGAATACATAGAGAATAGGGTGCCATTTGGGCTGCAAACAGGGCCTTACTTATCTCTTATTTACTTTAATGACATATTTCCTGGTACTCTATTGATACTGCACCCATAGGCAAAGCAAACATTACCCCCAGTGAACGTCTTCGTTCACTGGGGGTAAACATGCCTTCTCCTCCTTCAAACCACCCTATGACACTTTACACCATTGTTTTATTATCGCAGACATTTCACAAGGGACTTTTCCCTTAAAAAGGGACATCTAACAGGTTATGTCAATGGGAGGGCGGGTACATAACATGTACATGTCAAGTCGCACTACCAGGATGTCCT
Organism: Salmo trutta; assembly: GCF_901001165.1. NCBI lineage: Eukaryota > Metazoa > Chordata > Actinopteri > Salmoniformes > Salmonidae > Salmo > Salmo trutta. The sequence continues at coordinate 20,008,088 of NC_042994.1, forward strand.
TCCCTTGACGTAGGAGTTGGGCTAAGAGTTACTGTAAGCCTTTAAAAAAGGGTGAGAACTACAAAATACATCCACAGTTAACAGAGGACATCTTCATAAGCACTACATAAAAATGAATAAGCGCTTATGTCAACAACTTAAGTTGACAGAGGCTTTCTGAGGCCTAGGCATTTACAAAATGTTTGTGTTGTATATTATAGGGAATCAAACATTTATGTTGTGCCTACAAAGGTGTTAAGGAACTCCTTATGAATGTGTTATGTAGTTCTTATGTAGGGTACATACATAGTAAACAAACAATACAAATTTCCCGCAATCCGTTGGATCACAAATTACAATATACACAAGCACAAATGAGTGTGGTCAATCATCAACCCTGGCAGGTCAATGGTTAAAAAGGGGGCACAGGTCAGGGGTTAAAGTTCATACAGACTGGGTCACAGGGAGAGGTCAACAGAAAGTGAGAACACAGAACTAAGGGAGGAGTAAACATGGTAAAAAGAGACCACATATCCATGGTTTGACTTTACCATGCCCCATGGCTAGGGCCATGGACCCTAAAAAGCACCTGTGGATTTCACGTGATCCGTCTGCTCGCAAAAATGAGTCAAGGTGGACAAAACAAAAACAAGGAGGTGAAAACAGGTTGGCCATCTAAAACATGGACTGAACAAAGAAAGATTTCAGATGTTTTCCGCGTCAGCTCATGTCAGTTATCATTGCAGAAAATCAACACAACAGTAGTAGCCATTAGTGTGATGATGCGCAAGAAAACATTCTACTGTTCAATGACATAAAACCAAACAAGAACTCAAATGATTGTCAAAGCAATAGGAGTCAAAATACATGTCTGCAAATAGTTTAACTTTTCACTTTGGGTAAATGGATTGGATTGTATACGTGAGAATAGAAATTGACAAAAACTGAGTTATATCTCAGTGCAAAACAAACCTTCTAAAGAACACCATGATCTGAGCTTAAAAGAAATTAAACTTGACAAACATTTATAATTTCCCCTTTTTGGTTGGGGACATAAATCAACATCCTCTTTTACTGAAACCCTGACTTCACCAGCTGTCAATAAAGTGTGTCTGCTACAGAATAAAATGAAGCTGAATGCTATGATACGCTGTGAACGACGACATTAAAGCAGCAATGAGCAGTTGAAACAATAACAAAGCGGACTCCCTGCCCCGGTTCGGTAAAAAGCTGAGGGATGGGGATAGAGAAATGGAACCACTCAAATTCATAGACAGAGCTATGGATGCAAGGAAATCCATTATATCAAAATGATCGTTTTAACCATGTTTTGCGGCTATATAGCGCTTGTTTACAAACGGAGTGAAAAGCTTATATTTTGGGTTCTGATAGGGTATGACAGTTGAACTAAGCTCATGAGGCATTTCTAAGTTATATTCTTCAAGAATCAATGGGTACAAATCATTAAAATGTATAAGTCCAAAAATGTATGTATACCGAACAAAAATATAAAAACGCAACATTCAACAATTTCAAAGATTTTACTGAGTCACAGTTAATAAAAGGAAATAAGCCAATTGAAATAAGTGAATTAGGCCCTAATCTATACAGTTCACATGACTGGGAATACAGATATGCATCTGTTGGTCAACGAAGGTAGGGGCGTGGATCAGAACACCAGTCAGTATCTGGTGTGACCACCATTTATCTCATGCAGCGCGACACATCTCCTTCACATAGAGTTGATCAGGCTGTTGATTGTGGCCTGTGGAATGTTGTCCCACTCCTCTTCAATGGCTGTGCGAAGTTGCTGGATATTGGTGGGAACTGGAACACACTGTGGTACACGTTGATCCAGTATCCCAAACATGCTCAATGGGTGACATGTCTTGTATTCAGGCCATGGAAGAACTGGGACATGTTCAGCTTCCAGGAATTGTGTTCAGATCCTTACGACATGGTGCCGTGGATTATCATGTTGAAAGCACTCCACACTGCCCTTTCCCACCTGGACAAAAGGAACACCTATGTGAGAATACTGTTCATTGACTACAACTCCGTGTTCAATACCATAGTGCCCTCAAAGCTCATCACTAAACTAAGGACCCTGGGACTAAACACCGAGTGCAACTGGATCCTCGATGGGCCGCCCCCAGTTGGTAAGGGTAGGCAACAACACATCTGTCACGCTGATCCTCAACACGGGGCCCCTCAGGGGTTACCCTTACCACCTTAGTCCCCTCCTGTACTCTCTGTTCACCCACAACTGCGTGGCCAAGCACGACTCAAACACCATCATTAAGTTTGCTGACGACAACAGTGGTAGGCCCGATCACCGACAACAACGAGACAGCCTATAGGGAGGAGGTCAGATGACCTGGCAGTGTGGTGCCAGGATAACAACCTCTCTCTCAACATGAGCAAGACAAAGGAGCTGATCGTGGACTACAGGAAAAGGAGGGCGATTCACATCGACGGGGCTGTAGTAGAGCAGGTTGAGAGTTTCAAGTTCCTTGGTGTCCACGTCGCCAACAAACTAACATGGTCCAAACACACCAAGACAGTCGTGAAGAGGGCACGACAATGCCTATTCCCCCTAAGGAGACTGAAAAGACTTGGCATGGGTCCTCAGATCCTAAAAAGTTCTACAACTGCACCATCGAGAGCATCCTGACCGGTTGCATCACCGTCTGTTATGGCAACTGCTCAGCATACGACCGTAAGACACTAGAGGGTAGTGCGTACAGCCCAGTACATCACTGGGGCCAAGCTTCCTGCCTTCCAGGATATCTATACTAGGCGGTGTCAGAGGAAGGCCCCAAAAAATTGTCAAAGACTTCAGCCACCCTAGTCATAGACTGTGCGCTCTGCTACTGCACGGCAAGTGGTACCGATGCGCCAAGTCTAGGTCCAAAAGGCTCCTTAACAGCTTCTACCCCCAAGGCATAAGACTGCTGAACAACTAATCAAATGTCCACATGGACTATTCACTTTACCCCTACCTACATGTACAAATTACCTCGACTAACCTGTAGCCCCGCACATTGACATGGTACCGGTACCTCCTGTATATAGCCTTGTTGTTATTTTATTGTGTCACTATTTTTCTTAACTCCATTTCTTGAACTGCATTGTTGATTATGGGCTTGTAAGTAAGAATTTCACAATAAGGTCTACACCTGTTGTATTCAGCGCATGTGACAAATAAAATTTGATTTAACAATGGGCCTCAGGATCTCGTCACAGTATCTGTACACTCAAATTGCTATCGATAAAATGCAATTGAGTTCATTGTCCGTAGCTTATACGTGCCCATACCATAACCCCACCGCCACCATGGGGCACTCTGTTCACAACGTTGACATTAGTACACCGCTTGCCTACATGACGCCTCAGAGGCTGTCTGCCATCTGCCTGGTACAGTTGAAACTGGTATTCATCCATGAAGAGCACACTTCTCTAGCGTGCAGATGGCCATCGAAGGTGAGCATTTGCCCACTACAGTTGGTTACGACACCAAACTGCAGTCAGGTCAAGACCCTGGTGAAGATGTAGACCACGCAGATGAGCTTCCCTGAGACGGTTTCTGACAGTTTGTGCAGAAATTCCCTGGTTGTGCAAACCCAAAGTTTCATCAGCTGTGCGGGTGGCTGGTCTCAGACCATCCCGCAGGTGAAGAAGCCAGATGTGGAGGTCCTGGGCTGGCGTGGTTACGCGTGGTCTGCGGTTCTGAGGCCAGTTGGACATACTGCCAAATACTCTAAAACGACTTATGGCAGAGAAAGGAACATTAAATTCTCTGGCAACAGCTCTGGTGAACATTCCTGCAGTTAGAATGCCAATTGTACGATCCCTCAAAACATCTGTGGCATTGTATTGTGTGACAAAACTGCACATTTTAGAGTGGCCGTTTATTGTTCCCAGCACAAGGCGCACCTGTATAATGACCATGCTGTTTAGCTTCTTGATATGCCACACCTGTCAGGTGGATGGATTATCTTGACAAAGGAGAAATGCTCACTAACAGGGACGTAAAACAAATTTGTGCACAGAATGAGGGAAATATGCTTTTTGTGCGTTGGAAAATGTCTGGGATCATTTTTTTTCAGCTCATGAAACATGGGACCAACACTTTACATGTTGCGTTTATATTTTTGTTCAGTGTAGCATCTGCTGATTGCCCCTTTAAGTAGAAGTAACCCCTAACTACTGGTCAAGGGTCAGTTTATTTCCTAGACCATAGGTTAAAGTGAGAGGATCAGGGGAACAGTCGTCTGATCCTAGACCTGTGATTTAGAGGCAACTTCTACCTCGCCACAGTTCATTGATCTGTTGTTGATGCCCTGAGGGATTCTGAAAGGGAAGGTCTGCTCAATCTTTTTCTGCTCCCAAACGGGATATTTTAATACAGCTTAGACCACACAATCACAACGATTCAACTTAATTGTGATTGAAATGTGATTTTATCACCTGGGCCTAAGCTTCAGCAAAAGATCACATTTGAGGGCAAATCAACACTAAGCCCACATTCCCTTTATCTCTATGTATTGGACCTTTTTGTCCAAAGCTCCCGTTATTGCTTTGGAAGTGTACAAAAACCCCTCTGTTTATACTACTGTAAAAAGGGGGGGGTTCAACAAGGTTTTATGTCTGTTGCGCTATTGAGAGAGATCTTCACCTCCACGTCCTGCACGCTGCGTGGCTGTGCCTGGCAGAGCATGCTGAGCAGCAGCAGGATCAGCTCCTCGATGTACTGCAGTGCATCCTCCTGGGACGACAGCTTGGGATGCACCTGGCTCAGCACCTTCACGGAGACAGACATGTGCATTAGTTCAGTATGAGTCCATTTGTTTTAATCAACTGTTAAAAAAGGTTGGATCAGTAGAATGTGGTAAACATGTATGAGTTCAGTATAGGTTGAGTTGATTATCATATAATTTTTTTATAAACTGTTAAAAAGCTTGGGGTGCATCTGGCTCAGCACCTTTACACAGAAACTAAGAGAGATGTGGCTAGGCTACTAGTTCAGTATAGATTCCCGCTGGGCCCAAACTGGTTGACTCAATGGTGTTTCCATGGAATAGAATGAACGTGGAAAACTGATTGAATTTGCATAAAGTAATCAACGTAAAGGAAATAAGACATTTTGTAAAAAAAATAAAATTTGCCCAATTTTGAACCTAAATCCAACGACACAGTTCAAATGTTAGTTGACAACTCAATCAAATGTAAATCTAAACTAGACGTTGAAGTGACGTCTATGTTTAAAAAAAACAATCAAACTGTTAAAAACCTTTGTGTGCAACTGGAGAGACATTTTCTAGTGTAGTATAGTTTGGGTGTTTTCACACTTAGTCCCTTTTCAGCCAATTGTTGTGAACTGAGTGCAGTTCGCTTCATTTTTTGTGCAGTATGAACACCCCAAAAGAACTCAGACCCCTCAAAAGAGCTCCAAAAGCAAACCAAATTGAGACCATTGTGAGAGGCGGTCCGAATTCGGTTTGCTTGAATTTCCGCACCACACACTAGAACACTGTTTCCCCTGCCATAAGCCCTCACATTGATGCCACAAAAGAGAGAAGATGAGGTAACACTTTACTTGACACCCAGCGTCATAACACGTTATTACACGGTCATAACCATGTCATGTCGTAACAGCTGACATAACACTGTCATGACACATATTTAGCTGTGACATATTGTGCTATTTTATGGCTGTTATGACACCTACATAGGAGTGGAAAGGAAACTTCTTCACAGAGAAAAAAACATTTGAATAAATGTGGGTTTTGACACTCTTAAGTAGGTGTCATAACCAGCCATAAAATAACGCAATACATGTCACAACAGGTGTAAATATATGGGTCATGACAGTGTTATGACCATATTATGTCATATTATGACAAGTTATGTCAGCTGTTATGAGATATGACATGGTTTTGACCGTGTCGTTGCACAGGGTGTCAAGTGTTACAGAAGATGAGGTGCAGGTTCACATGAAAAAATAAGTGCTGATTAGCGATTGTTAAGGATGCACAGAAATTCCAAAATGTGTTGAGGTTTTGCTCAGATTAAATCAAATAAAATGTTATTGGTCACATACACATGGTTAACAGATGATAACGCGAGTGTAGCGAAATGCTTGTGCTTCTAGTTCCGACGGCGCAGTAATATCTAACAATTCCCCAACAACTACTGAATACACACAAATCTAAAAAGAGATGAATGAGAATATGTACATATAAATATATGGATGAGTGATGGCCGAGCGGCATAGGCAAGGTGCAATAGATGGTATAAAATACAGTATAAACATATGATAAGTAATGTAAGATATTTAAACATTATCAAATTGGAATTATTTAAAAGTGGTATTGTGTAAAGTGACTCATGATCCATTTATTAAAGTGGCCAGTGATTGGGTCTCAGTGTAGGCAGCAGCCTCTCTGAGTTAGTGATTGCTGTTTAGCAGTCTGATGGCCTTGAGATAGAAGCTGTTTTTCAATCTCTCGGTCCCAGCTTTGATGCACCTGTACTGACCTCGCCTTCTGGATGGTAGTGGTGTGAACAGGCAGTGGCTTGGTTGGTTGTTGTCCTTGATGATCTTTTTGGCCTTCCTGTGACATCGGGTGGTGTAGGTGTCCTGGAGGGCAGGTAGTTTGCCCCCTGTGATGCGTTGTGCAGACCGCACCACCCTCTGGAAAGCCCTACGGTTGCGGGCGGTGCAGTTGCCATACCAGGCTGTTATACTGTCCGACAGGATGCTCTCGATTGTGCATCTGTAAAAAAGTTTGTCAGGGTTTTGGGTGACAAGTCACATTTCTTCAGCTTCCTGAGGTTGAAGACTTGCTGTTGCTGAGTGTTGTGTTGGTGTTGAATGCTGAGTTGTAGTCAATAACGGCATTCTTACATAGGTATTCCTCTTGTCCAGATGGGACAGGGCAGTGTGCTGTACAATGGCGTTTGCATCGTCTGTGGACCTGTTGGGGCGGTATGCAAACTGAGGTGGGTCTAGGGTGGCCGCTAAGGTGGAGGTGATATGATCCTTGACTAGTCTCTCAAAGCACTTCATGATGACAGAAGTGAGTACTACGGGCAGTAGTTATTTAGTTCAGTTATTTCTGTCTACTTGGGTACAGGAACAATGGTGGCCATCTTGAAGCATGTGGGGACAGCAGACTGGGATAGGGAGCGATTGAATATGTCTGTAAACACAACAGCCAGCTGGTCTGCGTATGCTCTGTGGACGCAGCTAGGGATGCCGTCTGGGCCAGCAGCCTTGCGAGGGTTAACACGTTTAGATGTTTCACTCACGCCGGCCAAGGGTGGGGGGGGCAGTCCTTGTTTGCGTGCCGCGACGGTAGCACTGTATTATCCTCAAAGCGGGCAAAAAAGGTGTTTAGTTTGTCTGGAAGCGTGACGGTGTCCTTGACGTGGCTGGTTTTCTTTTGTTGTCCGTAATTTTCTGTAGACCCTGCCACATATGTCTCGGGTCTGAGCTGTTGAATTGCGACTCCACTTTGTCCCTTTACAGGCATTTTGCTTGTTTGATTGCCTTGCAGATGGAATAAATACACTGTTTATATTCAGCCATATTCCCAGACCTCTTTCCATGATTAAATGCGGTGGTTCGCGCTTTCAGGTTTGTGAAAGCCACCATCCATCCAGAGTTTCTGGTTAGGGTAGGTTTTAATAGTCACAGTGGGAACAACATCTCCAATGCACTTCCTTATAAACTCACTCACTGAGTCAGCATATAGATAGATGTTGTTCTCTGAGGCTGACCGGAACATATCCCAGTCCGGGTGATCAAAACAATCTTGAAGCATGAATTCCGATTGGTCAGACCAGCGTTGAATGGTTCTAGTCACTGGTATTTGTTTGCAATATGTGATCTATAGGCTAAGATCGCTTCATACACTGCTTATTCAATTGTGGGGTTTGAATAGTGTGAGAAGACAACATATTTGGTGAAAATCACAACATGGGGTACAAAATAAATTCAAGCTCTTAAAGGGGCAGTAGCCTACATTCGGTATACAATTTTCAATAACAGCATTATTTAATCTGCAGTTATTATTCTGCTATATATATTTACATGTTAATAGTATCTTCTGATTGTAGTTAGTTAAAATATTAGACATAATTGTAATCTATTAGCTTCCAAAATGTATGTAGGCATTAGTGTAAAATACTTAAAGGAAAGGTTCACCTATTTTGAATGTTACTGTTTTTGTGCATCTCTGAGTGATGTCCTATCGATACCCTGGGTGATTTAATGTGTATCGGAGTTATTGGCGTTCAAGCAGGCAGAATCCGGCCAGTATGACGCAGCGCTATGACAAAGTCGCGCTCACTACACTGGAAGTTAATACGACTTTCAGATCTCAAAAACATCTATCTACCTACTGCCTCTGATCTTGCGGACTCACTAAACACACATGCTTTGTTTGTAAATTATGTCTGTTGGAGTGTGCTCCTGGCTGTCCGTAAGTAAACACTTTTTTGCCGTCTGGTTTGCTTTATAAGGAGTTTGAAATTATTTATACTTTTATTTTCAAAACTTAAGTATATTTTAGCAATTACATTTACTTTTGATACTTACGTATATATATTTTTTAATAACTCAAGTAGTATTTTACTGGGTCACTGACGTTTACTTGAGTGTTTTTCTATTAAGGCATCTTTACTTTTACTCAAGTATGACAATTGGGTACTTTTTTCACCACAGTAAGTGGGTATATCTAGCTGTCCGATAAATTCTGATGGAATGGCTTGTCCTGCACTTTGTAAAAACCCAGAGTGCATTGAGGGAATGCTGGAAAAAGCTCTTGGATCCTTTCTAAACATAGCAAATGTGAATACAAAGAGGACTCGGAACACAAAATAGTTGAAGTGAACTGGCAAAAGAGTTGAGTCCTCATTCAAAGGCGAGGGCAGTGTGAATACAAAGAGAAGAGAGTCATTTTCCTTCTTTTTTACCCGGATTTCACGTTAAAAAAGGACTATGTGAGAAAATACCCTTCGTGAAAAAAAAAAAGGTTGGATTTCTCATTTGGACCACTCAAAAACAGACAGAATACAACAGTCAACTTTTTCTGAAAGTAGGCTAGACTTCACACTCTCAGAGATACTTTTGGTTGGATAGGATGCGGTCGAATATAATGTTAAAAAAAAAAAGACAAATATGCTTGTAGTGTGGCTCCCCTTTAGAGACGCACTCTAGATATGCATTTGCAAATAGCAATTCAGCCGACTAGTATTAGGCCTCCCTGATGAAATGCAAATTCAGAGTGCTGTGTTCACCAGCACCTAGCCTACTCAAATACATTCTTACTCTGGATAGGCCTATCTGCATTCCAGTCAAGTGCACTCAATCATAACAGTCACAAGTTACTGTATAGAAAGTTGAGGAGTTCTTGCAGAACGTGCCCATCATAACATAGACCCAAACTCCTTGAACACAGCCCATGGTTGGCTTTAAATCAAACACTAGACGTAGGCTACATGAAAATTGATGAAAGCCATTTTCCAAGTCAACTCATATATTTCAAGCAGGAAATTGCTATTTAAGTGCTCGTTATCCCAAACTAATTTTCGACTTACTGCCGAACTTGTGCCCACTTCATGCAGTCACTCAAACAGTGACAAACATGGCTAGAAAAAGAGATGACCATCGATGAAGGTTTATCGCAGTCGCTACGAACATAACCATAAAGACACATTGCTCAAATTACTACCTTTTGGTCCTGCATCTCCTAACCATCATCCATTGCGTTGGTACAAGACTTCAATCCTGACTTTATGGCTGGTAATGGGTCAAATAAATTAGGGGAAAAGTACAGAATTAGGCTACTTTAGTTTAGGTTGGAATAAGCATACGTTTTCAGGTTGAAGCCCGTGGAGTGGGACTACTGCCTCTAAAGCCGTCACTGGTAACTGACTGAGCCCAGTGACGAGAGCATGACGAGAACACGGCACTGACACTCCTGTCTCGTCGGTTCGCGTCGCTAGCCGAGGCATCCTATCAGAGCACGACTAAGCAAGTTCTGAGCGTCTCTACTCCCCTCCTCTTAGAGAGGGCACGGTCTCTACTCAACTTGGCAGCACTTCAGAGGCAGAAAGGGACGGAGAGTTACAAAGGGAGAGAGTGCGTGTGAGCGAGAGAGAGAGAGGGAGTTTTGGAGACAGAGTGGGGACAGAGGTTTTGGAGACACACAGTGGAGGCTACTCAGAGGAGGGAGGACCATCCTCCTCAGTGAATTTAATAGAAATGGTGAAACATTAAAAAAAAGTTATCCTTTCAACATAAAACTATAAATATATTCATGTCACCAAATAATTGATTAAAACACACTGTTCTGCAATGAAGGTCTACAGTAGCCTCAGCAGCACTCTGTAGGGTAGCACCATGGTGTAGCCGGAGGACAGCTAGCGTTTGTCCTCCTCTGGGTACATTGACTTTAGTACAGTAACTTACTTACACAGTAATTATGACAACTTCCTGAGGGCGTCCTCCAACCCATCAGAGCTCTTGCAGCATGAACTGCATGGTTATCCACCCAAAGAAAGAATCAGAGAATGACTCTAGTACTGAAAGCATAAGCTACAGCTAGCTAGCACTGCAGTGCATAAAATGTGGTGAGTAGTTGACTCAGAGCGAGAAAGACAGTTGAACAGTTTAACATTCATTTCTTCCAAAATTAAGGAGAAGCGAGAGTGAGATATATGGTTGTATGGTTTTTTACTTTCACTTAGCTATCGAACGCAGCTAGCTAGTTTAGCCTACTCGAACAGAGAGGGATGCCATGTTAGCTAGCTGGCTATCCAACACTGGAACTCTTCCAAGTCAAGGTAAGCTTTTGGTTTTATTAATTTATTGCCACCGGGTCCCACCAGTGTAAATGCTAAACTGCTTTCTGACCGTACACTGTACTGCATTATTGCAGCTGGTTTACTAACATGGTAGTTCTAGTAGCTATATTGACTATGACGGGACAACGATGTAGACTGTGTATAGCGGCCAGCGGTCATGATATGAAGGTTTGGCTTGGAAAGATTATTTTGCCTGGTCAGACAGCTGATGTGTTGTGCACTGAAGAAGTCCACATTCGACGGGAAAGGTGATAGGAGGAAAGCGCGCAGATAGTTGCGAGGAATTATATACACAACGAGCAAAGTGAGCATACTGTTTGTATGTGGCTGCTATGAAAGTGAACTGTGTCTGCGTGTGATCAGGGGTGTATTCATCCTGCCGATTCTGTTGAAAAACGTTTCTTGAAACGGAAGAAAACAGAACCGGGATAAACATACCTGAATTTGTACAATAGAAACTCATTTATAGCTGTTGGACTAATGATTATACCCCTAGATCAGCTACATGCAGGCAAGAGTGTGCAAGGTGGTACTGAACGCGTCACTGTCTCTCACCTTGATTACTCAAAAATTCTCTCTACCGGTGCACCTACGTTTCATTCATAGGCTGGGTTGTAGCATCCTCATGACGGGTACAGGGAAAATGTGAGTATCATGTAGTAGCCTAAAACTATTGATGTTACATTGGCTGGGTGAACGGAACATGAATGAATCATCCGATATGCTGTAACAGAAAGACAACGCTCATAAAAAAAGATAATCCTCCCATATCTTAAACTGCAACGACCACTGACACACACCTACCTACCTTTCTCACCTTCGCGTCGGAATGCAGAGGTACTCATCTGTCGTGGGCGTATACGTAGGGGCTTTCAGAAGTGTGTTTTGAGTGGGGAACGATCAAGGTCTAACATGAGGTCCTGAGATAATGTAGAAGATGTAGCCTAGCCTGACACAAGGCTCATGTTAGGCTACGTCATGATTGCTGATGGGGGGGGGGTGGAAGAGAGCGATTGACAAGAAAGCTCTGCTTGTAGAGGACCTGTATGCTGGAATACATTGCATGCTGCAATTCTTTAGACCGTTTTAGTCTTCTTCCTTTGCTCTGCCTCCTTGTAATGCAAATGAGAAATAAACTAGAAAGTGAAAAGTATTAAAACCCATTGTAATAGGGTAATAATAATCTGAATAAATGAGTTGCAAATAAAATCTGGACACACAAGATAATATATGGAGGATAGGTTTATGGGAAGCTGCCAGAAAAATTGGAAGAAAGGCTCATTCGTCCAACTGAAAATTGGGGGGGCAACTCAATGCTCCCCCACAGAAACAATGCCTAAGGTGGACTTCAACTCAGAATGTATTGTATGCTTTAAATGTTCTTCCAGCCTTTCTGTGTCCTCACATCCAGACATGTGTAGTAGAGCAGTGTGGTCCTCTGATACATAACGTCAAGTAAAGAGTATAATTGAACCCTTGGTTTCAAATCCAAGGTCACTCTCCAACCCCAAGTTGAGTGGATTGAGTGTCGTTCTTGAAGGTAGTATGGGAGTCTCAAATCCAGAGTAAGCTGCTGATCATGTGAATCAAGTTTGTTGATAATTCAAGCTCAAGTGAATTGACTTCAGATGTGCAAGGTGGCCTTGTGAGCCCTAGCCCCACATGACCGCTTGACATGATCCTGTGTCACTCTTGTCCCAGAGGTTGCCAATGACAACCAAGCCGGTGTACCCAGGTGCTTCTCCCTCAATCTCAGCTCAATTCCGGTCAATTCCCAGCTCAATTCTGGTCCCCAACCCTTGCCCATAGCCCTTTTCTCAAGAGTCTTAGCAGAACTGAAGGGACCAAACAGATCTGCTAATCTGCAACCTAGATCTTCAATAGCACCATATTGCTTTCACCTGTCCAGGTCCTGTCAGGTCTGTGCGAATCATGTGAGAAGGGGCTAAGGGTTTAGGAAAAGGGGGAAAAGAGCTGAAGGAATCCGGGCTGGCGCTGCCCATCACAGGCAAGTGGGTGTGGTGGAGAGAAGGCCCTGGTTCCTGTATGCTAGACTAACTCAAAGCAATGCCAGGAATTTCATTCCCAGGAAGCCCAGCCAGTGCGGGCCTGCACGGCACCACATGCAAATAGTAGGGATGTGCATCTTTCCCATACAGGAATGATACGTTTTAGTTTGAAACGATTCAGTTCGATTGGAGAATGAATCAATGCAATTTAGTTCACTGCGATACACAACATTTGTTGTATAAAACACATTCATTTTCCATTCTAAATTCAAATCTGCTGATGGAACTCATAAGCTGGGCCTCCCTGAGCTGAATCTGTCTGAGCTGATTTATGTGTGTGTGTAAATTATGCATGTCTATGGTGTACTATGTAGGCACCTGAGCTGAGCAATAAGGGAGACTAGGCATCTACCACCCCATTACCACTATCAGATCTGGGGGGTGGGGGGGGGGCAATGGAGCCTGTTTTTTGTCCCCCCCCTCTTCTAAAATTGCCACCACCCACTAATTAACTTGTCATTTTAGCAGATTAGGTGTTTGAGCTAGTAGTGTATCAATATTTATCATTTACAAATGAGCTATGACATAGCCAATGAATATATAGCAATACTTTGGATTTCACCCCATCTCAAAATCGAATGGTTTTGACCATTTTGAAGTTTTTAGAGTGACATTTTCTTCCCCTCTCGCTTCGACCACGCAGTGGGCCTCACAAAAAGGATTGCTGTCCTCGTTATGAAATGATCAACTTTACCCTTTTTATATATAAATGACCATATACAGATTGTTTAAAGCAAAACTACAAAAACTATTGCTGATGGTAAACCTCATCAAAATAAAATCCATTTTAAGCCCGGTTCGGCAGGTATATCCAGATGAGAGTTGTCTCCGGTAGCTTACTTTTCCCAATTTTCAACTAGAGGTCGACCGATTATGATTTGTCAACGCCGATACCGAGTCACACTCAAAATTAAAGTGGAAAACCACACTACAGGCTGATCCAACTTTGATGTAATGTCCTTAAAACAAGTCAAAATGAGGCTCAGTAGTGTGTGTGGCCTCCACGTGCCTGTATGACCTCCCTACAACGCCTGGGCATGTTCATGATGAGGTGGCGGATGGTCTCCTGAGGGATCTCCTCCCAGACCTGGACTAAAGCATCCGCCAACTCCTGGACAGTCTGTGGTGCAACGTGTCATTGGTGGATGGAGCGAGACATGATGTCCCAGATGTGCTCAATTGGATTCAGGTCTGGGGAACGGGCGGGCCAGTCCATAGCATCAATGCCTTCCTCTTGCAGGAACTGCTGACACACTCCAGCCACATGAGGTCTAGCATTGTCTTGCATTAGGAGGAACCCAGGGCCAACCGCACCAGCATATGGTCTCACAAGGGGTCTGAGGATCTCATCTCGGTACCTAATGGCAGTCAGGCTACCTCTGGCGAGCACATGGAGGGCTGTGCGGCCCCCCAAAGAAATGCCACCCCACACCATGACTGACCCACCGCCAAACCGGTCATGCTGGAGGATGTTGCAGGCAGCAGAACGTTCTCCACGGCATCTCCAGACTCTGTTACGTCTGTCACGTGCTCAGTGTGAACCTGCTTTCATCTGTGAAGAGCACAGGGCGCCAGTGGTGAATGTGCCAATCTTGGTGTTCTCTGGCAAATGCCAAACGCCCTGCACGGTGTTGGGCTGTAAGCACAACCCCCACCTGTGGACGTCGGGCACTCATACCACCCTCATGGAGTCTGTTTCTGACCGTTTGAGCACACACATGCACATTTGTGGCCTGCTGGAGGTCATTTTGCAGGGCTCTGGCAGTGCTTCTCCTGCTCCTCCTTGCACAAAGGCTTAGGTAGCGGTCCTGCTGCTGGGTTGTTGCCCTCCTCCACGTCTCCTGATGTACTGGCTTTCTCCTGGTAGCGCCTCCATGCTCTGGACACTACGCTGACAGACACAGCAAACCTTCTTGCCACAGCTCGCATTGATGTGCCATCCTGGATGAGCTGCACTACCTGAGCCACTTGTGTGGGTTGTAGACTCCGTCTCATGCTACCACTAGAGTGAAAGCACCGCCAGCATTCAAAAGTAACCAAAACATCAGCCAGGAAGCAAAGGAACTGAGAAGTGGTCTGTGGTCCCCACCTGCAGAACCACTCCTTTATTGGGGGTGTCTTGCTAATTGCCTATAATTTCCACCTGTTGTCTATTCCATTTGCACAACAGCATGTGAAATTTATTGTCAATCAGTGTTGCTTCCTAAGTGGACAGTTTGATTTCACAGAAGTGTGATTGACTTGGAGTTACATTGTGTTGTTTAAATGTTCCCTTTATTTTTTTGAGCAGTGTGAGATATATATATATATGTAAAAATTACAATTACAACAATACTGAATGAACACTTATTTTAACTTAATATAATACAGAAATTAAATTTAGTCTCAAATAAATAATGAAACATGTTCAATTTGGTTTAAATAATGCAAAAACAGTGTTGGAGAAGAAAGTAAAAGTGCAATATGTGCCATGTAAAAAAGCTAACGTTTAAGTTCCTTGCGCAGAACATGAGAACATAAGAAAGCTGGTGGTTCCTTTTAACATGAGTTCAATATTCCCAGTTAAGAAGTTTTAGGTTGTAGTTATAGGAATTATAGGACTATTTCTCTCTATACCATTTGTATTTCATATACCTTTGACTATTGGATGTTCTTATAGGCACTATAGTATTGCCAGCCTAATCTCGGGAGTTGATAGGCTTGAAGTCATAAACAGCGCTGTGCTTCAAGCATTGCGAAGAGCTGCTGGCAAACGCAGGAAAGTGCCGTTTGAATGAATGCTTACGAACCTGCTGCTGCCTACCACTGCTCAGTCAGACTGCTCTATCAAATCATAGACTTAATTATAATAAACACACAGAAATATGAGCCTTAGGGCATTAATATGGTCAAATCTGGAAACTATCATTTCGAAAACAAAATGTTTATTCTTTCAGTGAAATACCGAACTGTTCCGTATTTTATCTAACGGGTGGCATCCATAAGTCTAAATATTGCTGTTGCATTGCACAACCTTCAATGTTATGTCATAATTATGTACAATTCTGGCAAATGAATTATGGTCTTTGTTAGGAAGAAATGGTTTTCACACAGTTCGCAACGAGCTAGGCGGCCCAAACTGCTGCATATACCCTGACTCTGCTTGCACAGAACGCAAGAGAAGTGACACAATTTCCTTAGTTAATATTGCCTGCTAACATGCATTTATTTTAACTAAATATGCAGGTTTAAAAAATATATACTTGTGTATTGCGTTTAAGAAAGGCATTGATGTTTATGGTTAGGAACACATTGTGCTTTTTTCACGAATGCGCTTTTGTTAAATCATCCCCCGTTTGGCGAAGTAGGCTGTGATTCAATGATAAATTAACAGGCACCGCATTGATTATATGCAGCGCGGGACAAGCTAGTTAAACGAGTAATATCAATCATGTGTAGTTAACTAGTGATTATGTTAAGATTGATTGTTTTTTTTATAAGTTTAATGCTAGCTAGCAACTTACTTTGGCTCCTTGGTGCACTCGCGTAACAGGTGTTCAGCCTGCCACGCAGTCTCCTCGTGGAGTGCAATGTAATCGGCCATAATCGCCGTCCAAAAATGCCAATTACCGATTGTTATGAAAACTTGAAATCGGCCATGCCGATTAAATCGGTCGACCTCTATTTTCAACAGTGCATAGATAAATTACCCAGAAAACACATAGGTTGTTACTGAACTAATAAAGCCTAATATTACGCAAGCCATTTTACAATTTGAATGCTTAAGGTACCAAGCAGATGTGCAATATCAGGAACAGGCTGCCTACCCCACGTTGGTGAGCACCCCAAAGCTGAGCACAGTGCGCAGTTTGTCTAGGCTACTGATGTTGTCTGGGGTTGTTCGGCATGCAAAAAATGCAATTGTAATGTGAAAAGTCTTTGTAAGTACATATGGCTGAGTTGGTGTGACATTTTCCATCTCCAATTTAAGATTATGTCCATTGATATTTAGCAGGGCTGGGAGAATATTAAAGAATATTCTACAGACTACAGCTGGGTTTTTGAAAAACCTGACCACAATTTTTGCCCACAAAATGAACAAATGACTGTGCACATTAAGTACAACAATTCCAGCAGAGAACTTCAAAGACTTTGCAAACTCACTCCATTGGAAATGTGTGGGGAGGCTAAAATGAGGACTTGCTCTTGACAAAGTTTCTCATGGCAGGGCTGACAAACGTGGCATTTTAGCTTTGGCAAAGCTGGCCAAAATGTCTTGAGCAGTGAACCAAGGAGGAAATATACATTAAAAAAAATGGCATGACAAAACAATCCCGATTTCCCCATTTCATTCCACAGCAGAAACCTGAACAATACTTATCCACTGGAGCGCATGCACGTTTTCGAATCCTCTCAGTTCCCTGTGCCAGCACATTCCAGACAAATGTAACCCTTTTTTTTTTTTTTAAAGCCGAGAGGCCAATGGTTAAATCAATAGGGTGAACAGAGGGTGTGTCCACTTCGAACGGCTCAATGCGGAGAAGCTGGTCTTGCCACGGGGCTCTTTTGAAGTCTTCCATAGCCTCTCCTAGACTTGTTGACACAGCTTGAGCGGGGAAAGCAACACTTGAGGGATCCGAGGGGGGTGGTTTGGTGGAGAAGAAGGGGGTAAAAGCTTGTCGCAAAAAATGTCCTTAATGCGACTCACTGGGGCTATAACCTCCCCTCCGTTGTCTGTCACTCCCGCTCTCTGCGAGGGCTGACTTGCTCTGACCTCATGCATCGGGCTACATTCCTGCCATGCCTGTGGCGTTACATCGCTACGGCATCATCGCACTTTAGCATTTGCCGGCCCTTGCCAGTCTACACACAACAGGAATGCAGAGCCCATCCCCCCTCGTTGGGGTGCCACATGTGCCAGTCGTCCAACAGTGGGAACTCGAGCAAACTGTTTCTCTCCAGCATTCCTTCACAGTTCATTCAATCTCCCACATGAGACCAACTTCTCAACATAATGAACAGTGTAGTGTTTCTGCAGTGTTAGCTGGAAGATTAACCGAGGCATGTCAAAGGTCATTTACAGATTCACATCAAATGGTACACTGTATCATTACATCATTCAGTCCTAGCTGGTGCATTAGGATGTTTTTCAGTGGGCTAGAATTCAGTTTCAGTATTTTTAACCTACTGTTTCAGTACTGTTCTGATTCTCCCAGTTCTTCTTAGTATTCTCTTTTCCTGATCACAACCTCTGGCCCAAAATGATACATAGTGAGGCTTAGGCTGGGTCTACCCCTTCATGTCAAACTCCAATTGTAAATTGGGCTACTTATTTTGTTTGTCATTCAGGTATCCTTTTCATCATCATCTTGACCACTACCATTATATAGGCCTAATAGTTTTTCTTTTTAGGCCTAAATTGCTCAGTCTGGAGTGGTTTTAGCTAAGCATTTTACAGTGCAAAACAACTTGGGCTAGGCCTAGGCTGTCGTGAACTAAATATATGCTAGTCATTAGCAACACTCATCTTCAGAAAGCACTGGGGTGAAGCAAAAAATGTAAAGAACATTTTTAAAAAGAAACCATTTGCTCAACTGTCATTGGTCTTGAGAGCTGTGACTGAAGTTCACTGACTCGGCATTCCCCTGCTTGCAGCATCTTGCTGAAAAAACCCCACCCTGATCACCTCACGCCAGTTATAGGCCTCTATTTACCAACACACGCAAACTGGAGAGGCTCTAGTCAGTGTTCACTCTGTGTAGACCAAGATAACATGTGTGGTGTGTCACTAAAATTGACCCACATCAGACATGTTATTCCAAACCATCCCGACAAAGGCTGATATGCGTTTGTTTGATCAATAACATCAATTTCACTCAGCAGCGAGTCGGGAAAAAAAATCGCCCAAAACATGGCCAGCACCTTTATGAGACTATATGAGGGTGTCCCATGATATCGAGACAGAGTCAGAATCTACTTGAAAAAAAATGGTGCTGCATCAATCTTGACGGGCTGTGACCCCAAGTATGTAATGTTTCAAAACCTAATTTCTCTTTAAATACCTGTGGAAGCAGGCAAGCAGAGTATCACAACACCAATATTAAAAGACACCCATGACCACTCTAGCATTTCTCATGATGATGATTAGTACTACAATATTCAGGGTGGCTGCTAGCAAGTCGTTTATTTATTCTATGTCTGAAATTGAGGGCCAGTTTGAACGTTGCTATGGGCCCCTTAGCTTAGGAAAAAGTGATGCAGTTTTGCCGAGGGGGGGGGGGGGGACAACGTTCTGTGAGTGTGACAGCGTCCTCCCCCACAGAAGCTGCCAGTGCCACCACTCAAACTGACACCGTGGGCAAGATGTGCACGCTGTGACGCTGAGATAGCAGATACAAATAAAAGGAGACATTTGTAGGAATGGTGTAAACGCATGGGGAACTAGTGACGTGCGAGTTTAGGTGTGGGAATCAAACGAAACAAAAGTTAAGTGAAACATAGGGCTGTGTGTGTGTCTGTCATGTAGAAGCATCGAGTCCCCACGGGTGCACCCCAATAATGAGCGGGGGGGGGGGTAGCTAACAACAGTAGTCGATATACAAACGTTATCTTGGTACTATTAGCACACACAAACATTTCGCTACACCCGCAATAACATCTGCTAAATACGTGTACGCACCCAATAAAATGGGATTTGACCAACCAAACCGTGTGTCACTGGCAACACGGCGTGTTTCGACATGGCACTATCAAATGTTGTTTGTCGCAATCAGTTCCTACAAGACAACCCAGTTCGAGTTAGCTAATTAACGTTAGCTGACTGGCTAATAATAGCTACTTTGCTTGTAATGCATACCCTTCGCCGTCTAGTTAGTTCGCTTAGCACCTGCCAACCTCCTAGCCTACCTTGTTCAGGGAGGGTACCAATAGCCCCCGCCATTTCGGTGCGTTCTCCTCGCTGAAAAAGTCGTACTGAACCTGGGCCGCTTGCATAGCTTCAGCTGTTCCCGTCTTCGTGCGCTATCTTACAGCCAGCGAGCGATGTGTGTTCACGGCCACTCTTCACATCAAAACAGTGTATAGCGTGGCCCGTGGTTGGAACTGAGAGGTGGAATATTCTGTGCGGCCCGCTGCCTCAGAATATCCACCCAATGAGCATTCCTCTACCAAACCAGTTAACGATGCGACCATTGCATCGGTAGTGTACAGATGTTGATAGCTGCTAGCTTAGCCGTCTGCGGCTGCCTAAGCAAGTAGCTATCGTTAACTAGCAGGCTTGCTCTTTCGGACACCGAGATTTAAAAAAAGCCAAAATTCACGAAACCAAATATACTTCAAATGCTAACTAGCAAGCTTGCGTTTTGTTGTCAAATGGAAATGATTCCAAGTTCTGAACTGACGTTGTCGATAGTCTTGCTAATTTAGCAAGCTAGCTTGCAGCCAAGCTGGTGATGTTACTAGCCATAGCCGATCGATCCGAATCGGAAGATGGTTGGCAGTAGTGATCAACTAGCAATCGGTGGACAGTGGCGTAGCTGGCTAGCTAGTATCCAATTTGGGGATTCATGTGTCACTTCACGTTTCGGGAACTGCGATACTGTTCGTCCTTTTCGGCCAGTTGAACCATTCCCTATATTTTGGGTTAAAAAAAACTCTTCGGTGCATAATCGCCCATTTTCACCGAATCTTCGACAGGGTGGATATTGATAACCGTGTTATCCTCCATGAATTTAGAATTTCCAAAACATGTCTCCAGACTATTTAGCTTTTTGTTAGGTTATCGAGAAAACCAATATTCCACGCACAGGCTGGCTTTAATGACCAGTTTGGCTTTGGTGAAAATAATTTATTTGGACGATTGTTATGACTCTGGTCGGGTGCAGTTGTTGGTAGAAGAATTGCACAGGCGCAATGGATAGCTAATGACGTACTTCGGGTTTGTTTTCGATAATCATCGCGCCTGCCCAAAATCTGGATATAATCTGGCTAAACCGAGAGCAATAATTGATTAAACGATAGAATGAAAAAGATCGCTTGATGAGGAGGATCACTTGAAACCGTTGCATACTCACAGGGCCCTAAACACTCACTGTCACTTCAACACATAATATGCACATACATTTCTACTGACTCTACACACCCACTCACATACAAGCTGCTACTATTCTGATTATTTTATATCCTGTTGCCTAGTCACATTACCCCTATACAGATCCACCTCCATCACTCCAGTATCCCTGCACATGTAAATATGGTATTGGAACTAACATTTAAAATATTTCCAGTATATAGTACTGTATGCTTACTTAATTACTTTGTGTATTTCTTATTCTTATTTCTCGTGTGTGTTTTTTTTCTTCTAGTAAACCAGTTATGGATTATTGCATTTTGGGGTTGAGTTTGCAAGAAAGGCATTTCACTGTACTTGTGAAATTTGAAACATGCCAACGATGCATGTGAACTAGTGCTAGTTTAACTCACGCGGTGAGGTCGCAGACTTGACTAACAGAGCCCAGAGAAAACATCATGGAAACCATTTATCTTTTTGTCGAGACTTCCCAAAGAAGACACCTCCACTAACTAACTGTGTGGAGCAGTTAATGGTATAGAAAATATTCCCAATGTTCAAAATACACATCTACATCTTGGCAGAAATTATTCCGTATGTTTAATAGGCTTAAAAATACATACAGTTGAAGTCGGAATTTTACATACACCTTACATACACATTTAAACTCCGTTTTTCACAAATCCTGACATTTAATCCCTGTAAAATTCCCTGTTTTAGGTCAGTTAGGATCACCAATTTATTTTAAGAATGTGAAATGTCAGAATAATAGTAGAGAGAATGATTTATTTCAGCTTTTATTTCTTTCATCACATTCCCAGTGGGTCAGAAGTTTACATACACTCAATTAGTATTTGGTAGCATTGCCTTTAAATTGTTTAACTTGAAAAAAACGTTTAGAGTAGCCTTCCACAAGCTTCCCACAATAAATTGGGTGAATTTCGGCCTATTCCTCCTGACAGAGCTGGTGTAACTGAGTCAGGGTTGTAGGCCTCCTTGCTCGCACACGCTTTTTCAGTTCTGCCCACACATTTTCTATAGGATTGATGTCAGGGCTTTATGATGGCCACTCCAATACCTTGACTTTCTTGTCCTTAAGCCATTTTGCCACAACTTTGGAAGTATGCTTAGGGTCATTGTCAATTTGGAAAACCCATTTGCGACCAAGCTTTAACTTCCTGACTGATATCTTGAGATGTTGCTTCAATATATCCACATAATTTTACTCCCTCATGATGCCATCTATTTTGTGAAATGCACCAGTCCCTCCTGCAGCAAAGCACCCCCACAACATGATGCTGCCACCCCCGTGCTTCACGGTTGGGATGGTGTTCTTCAGCTTGCAAGCCTCCCCCTTTTCCCCCCAAACATAACAATGGTCATTATGGCCAAACAGTTCTATTTTTGTTTCATCAGACCAGAGAACATTTCTCTGGCAGTTTTGGAGCAGTGGCTTCTTCCTTGCTGAGCGGCCTTTCAGGTTATGTCGATATAGGACTCGTTTTACTGTGGATATAGATACTTTTGTACCTGTTTCCTCCTGCATCTTCACAAAGTCATTTGCTGTTGTTCTGGGATTGATTTGCACTTTTCACACCAAAGTACGTTCATCTCTAGGAGACAGAACGCGTCTCCTTCCTGAGCGGTATGACAGCTGCATGGTCCCATGGTATTTATACTTGCATACAATTGTTTGTACAGATAAACGTGGTACCTTTAGGCATTTGGAAATTGCTCCCAAGGATGAACCAGACTTGTGGAGGTCTCCAATGTGTTTTCTGAGGTCTTGGCTGATTTCATTTGATTTTCCCATGATGTCAAGCAAAGAGGCACTGATTTTGAAGGCAGGCCTTGAAATACATCCACAGGTACACCTCCAATTGACTCAATTAGCCTATCAGAAGCTTCTAAAGCCATGACATCATTTTCTGGAATTTTCCAAGCTGTTTAAAGGCACAGTCAACTTACTGTATGTAAACTTCTGTCCCACTGGAATTGTGATACAGTGAAATAATCTGTCTGTAAACAACTTTTGGAAAATGTACTTGTGTCATGCACAAAGTAGATGTCCTAACCGACTTACCAAAACTATAGTTTGATAACAAGACATTTGTGGAGTGGTTGAAAAACAAATTTTAATGACTCCAACCTAAGTGTATGTAAACTTCCGACTTCAACTGTATACCCACTAAAATGTCAGAGAGAAAAGCCTTAGGCTTTCTATTGTTCATCAGTCAATCAATGTATCCCATCATGAGTTAAAATGTTTAATATGTAACATGTCCAAATATAGGCAGTTGTACAGGCAAATTTAAGCAATTTTATTTACAGTATTTACATGAAACAAAAGCAACATGGAAAGAAACCAAGTGAGAAGATCCTTATACTTCATCATACCATCTAAAATTTGAGAGAAAAAAAACAGGCTTCCTATGGCTCATCAGTCAATCAATGTATCCCATCACGAGTTAAAATGTTTAATATGTAACATGTCCAAATATTGGCAGTTAAACTATTAAGCACTTTTATTTTACCGTATTTACATGACACAAAAGCAATCACGAAAGAAACCAAGTGTGAAGATCCTTGTACTTCATCATACCCTCCTTTAGTTGTGTAGGCTACATGGAGTCAGCAAGGGACATTTAGTGTTACATGTTGAATTTGGCCCCACATATTCTCACTGACTCCCCAACGCATGAGGTAGAGGTCTTACTATGACGCCCAAACAGCATAACAAACAATGCAATTTCGCAGCATTCAACTCAATGGCTACCATAAGGAAAGGGATTCTAAGATATTACAACTGCCCAGAGTCTCTTCAGTTTGACTGCAGTTTTAACAATAGCTTGGCGTGTATGTAAAAAATAAACCTTACATTGCCTGGTTAAATGCCTTAAGTTTACGTCTAAAGTGTATAGCATGATGTAATCTAATGCAGTCATGCAGATACTTTGTTATAAGCGCAAATTAACCATACCTTAAATGTATGAATAAAGTGTTTCATTGCGTACAACTATGTGCAAATTTCACAACCAGTGCATATCTGAGCATTGACAACTTTCTATGGGGTTGGAATTAAAGTGTGTGAAAATAAAATGACATCGCATATGGCTTCATATCAAAATGAGCCTAACATATAAAAAAAAGGCAACTCATGACCAAAATGAACAGACACTTTGCTCTTTGACATCCTACCACTAAGTTTCGTAAAATTACATTGCTTGTCAAGCCCTTAAAAGTAGTACCCCACAATGATTAGCCAACAGGCAACTGTAAAAAATATATGCAGCATGGTTATCTACATGACATACTCATAGTGTACAACCTCAATATTCTATTTACATGAATTACAAACACATTGGTCAAGCACTTGTTAGGTGAGGTTGCATGCTCTCAGTAGTTGGTCAATACTGAAATAGTGTGATATCCAGGAATGTGGGTTTGTGTTACTATAAATGTTGACTTTCAATTCAAATCATAAGGTTCGATTAAAAACAGGACACATCCAAGGTCGCTTGATTGATGAATGGTCAGATTGCATCTGAGACCAAGGAGTTGCAGAGTCAGACATGTCCTCCTCATCATATTCTGTTCCCATCAGGACATGAATTCCAATTTATGAACAGAAAAATAAACCTAATTGCAATTTCAATGACTGAATTTAGTTCAGATTCATAATCTCTTAAAGTGTAACTAAAACCAACCCTGGGCCATGTTCATTAAGGCATACAATGGAAAATGTTTTTACACCGACAATGAAACCTAAGGTTTCTTATTGGACAGGTTCAGATAGTACATCCCTGTATCACTCCATTTCAGAAAGTTTTGTGCCTACTGAACAGGACCCTGGTCACCAGAGCACAGGGTGGTTAGTAACTGTTCTCGTGTCCAGCCAGGATGTATAGGTTACTGTGTGCTGTAGGGTTGTCTGTAGGTCTGCTCTCCAGCACCACAACCCTGCAATCAAAGGTACAACAGGGGTGTATTCAGTGATGTGAAATGTTCTGAATGTTGCAGATAACTTAATAGAGCTGGTCCCATTACTGTCCCTATTCCATCTGACAGACAATCATATCTGTTCTACAGAAAACATTTATATCTGAACCTTTTATATTGTTACATCCTCCTGAACAGCACTAAGTCACTTTATGGCCACAGACCGACTTCAGTCTCGATGGCACAGGCGATCAGATCTCACAATGCTTCGATAAGTGTTAAACATAGCATGAACTGCATGAATACGATATAGTAATCTTCTGAGGTGCGACTGCAAAAAATAAGATCTGTAACGCCACCATAGCTATTACAGGCACTAATCAAGGAACTTAAAAAAATAATAATAATAATTTTACTTGCATATTTTTATTTATTAATTTGACTGCACAGTCAGAAATGAGGGAGATACAGTTGAAGTCGGAAGTTTACATACACCTTAGCCAAATACATTTAAACTCAGTTTTTCACAAATCCTGACATTTAATCCTAATAAAAATTCCCTGTCTTAGGTCAGTTAGGATCACCACTTTATTTTAAGAATGTGAAATGTCAGACTAATAGTAGAGAGAATGATTTATTTCAGCTTTTATTTCTTTCATCACATTCCCAGTGGGTCAGACGTTTACATACACTCAATTAGTATTTGGTAGCATTGCCTTTAAATTGTTTAACTTGGGTCAAACATTTCGGGTAGCCTTCCACAAGCTTCCCACAATAAGTTGGGTGAATTTTCGCCCATTCCTCCTGACAGAGCTGGTGTAACTGAGTCAGGTTTGTAGGCCTCCTTGCTCGCACATGCTTTTTCAGTTCTGCCCCCCAAAAATCTATAGGCTTGAGGTCAGGGCTTTGTGATGGCCACTCCAAGACCTTGACTTTGTTGTCTTTAAGCCATTTTGCCACAACTTTGGAAGTATGCTTGGGGTCATTGTCCATTTGGAAGACCCATTTGCGACCAAGCTTTAACTTCCTGACTGATGTCTTAAGATCTTTCTTCAATATATCCACATAATTTTACATCCTCATGATGCCATCTATTTTGTGAAGTGCACCAGTCCCTCCTGCAGCAAAGCACCCCCACAACATGATGCTGCCACCCCCGTGCTTCATGGCTAGGATGGTGTTCTTCAGCTTGCAAACCTCCACCTTTTTCTTTCAAACATAACAATGGTCATTATAGCCAAACAGCTCTATTTTTGTTTCATCAGACCAGAGGACATTTCTCCAAAAAGTACGATCTTTGTCCCCATGTGCAGTTGCAAACCGTAGTCTAGCTTTTTTTATGGCGGTTTTGGAGCAGTGGCTTCTTCCTTGCTGAGCGGCCTTTCAGGTTATGTCAATTTAGGACTCGTTTTACTGTGGATATAGATACTTTTGTACCTGTTTCCTCCAGCACCTTCACAAGGTCCTTTGCTGTTGTTCTGGGATTGATTTGCACTTTTAGCACCAAAGTATGTTCATCTCTAGGAGACAGAACGAGTCTCCTTCCTGACCGGTATGACGGCTGCGTGGTCCCATGGTGTTTATACTTGCTTACTATTATTTGTACAGATGAACGTGGTACCTTCAGGCTTTAGGAAATTGCTGCCAAGGATGAACCAGACTTGTGGAGGTCTCCAATGTTTTTTCTGAGGTCTTGACTGATTTCTTTTGATTTCCCATGATGTCAAGCAAAGAGGCACAGAGTTTGAAGGCAGGCCTTGAAATACATCCACAGGTTCACCTCCAATTGACTCAAATTATGTCAATTAGACAGTCGTGAAGAGGGCATGACAAAGCCTATTCCCCCTCAGGAAACTAAAAAGATTTGGCATGGGTCCTGAGATCCTCAAAAGGTTCTACAGCTGCAACATCGAGAGCATCCTGACTGGTTGCATCACTGCCTCGTACGGCAATTGCTCGGCCTCTGACCGCAAGGCACTACAAAGGGTAGTGCGTACGGCCCAGTACATCACTGGGGCTAAGCCTCCTGCCATCCAAGACCTCTACACCAGGCGGTGTCAGAGGAAGGCCCTAAAAATTGTCAAAGATCTCAGCCACCCCAGTCATAGACTGTTCTCTCTACTACCGCATGGCAAGCGGTATCGGAGTGCCAAGTCTAGGACAAAAAGGCTTCTCAACAGTTTTTACCCCCAAGCCATAAGACTCCTGAAAAGATAATTAAATGGCTACACGGACTATTTGCATTGTGAGCCCCACCACCCGCCAACCCCTCTTTTACGCTACTGCTACTTTCTGTTGACCATATATACATAGACACTTTAACCATATCTACATGTACATACTACCTCAATCAGCCTGACTAACCGGTGTCTGTATGTAGCCTTGCTACTTTTATATCCTCGCTACTGTATATAGCCTGCCTTTTTACTGTTGTTTTTATTTCTTTACCTACCTATTGTTCACCTAATACCTTTTTTGCACTATTGGTTAGAGCCTGTAAGTAAGCATTTCACTGTAAGGTCTACACCTGTTGTATTCGGCGCACGTGACAAATAAACTTTGATTTGATCAGAAGCTTCTAAAGCCATGACAACATTTTCTGGAATTTTCCAAGCTGTTTAAAGGCACAGTCAACTTAGTGTATGTAAACTTCTGACCCACTGCAATTGTGATACAGTGAATTATAAGTTAAACAAGTTTAAAATATCACATTTTTATTTTAAATGTGTTATTATTTTATTGTCAGACATAAGACTGTAAAACAGCAAATCAGTTCTAAGTGATTTTAATTTTGGAAATCTGTTCCAAAGTATTCCCACGCATAATAGAGAGATACACAGTACAATATGTGATTGTATACAAATGTAAGCAAGGTTTGACATGATTATGTTTTAGTCAAATACTATATCTGTTTGGGCTTCTTGTGGTCAATTTGCAGGTTACAAATTCTTTGTAATTATGTTCCGGCCCCCTGACCGTCCGCTCATGAAATAAAATCAGCCCGAGGCTGAATCTAGTTGATGATACTTGCTAAATGGATTTAGCCTCAATCTAAAAATGGATTTCTCACCTGTCTGATCCTAGGAGTCGGAATATCCTGGTGTTGTCGGAAATTTCCTGTGTAATCTGGTGGGAATATGGACAGGATCCAATAGTCAAGTCATCGCAGTCATTATCATAGTCATCATATTACAACAACAAAACAACAATAAACAGTTCAAATACTATTGTTATATACAGTTATTGCATCCGCCGGGGCATTGACACAACTTGCCTCATTAGATTTGAAACTCCGTCCTTGCATGCCATGTCTCCAGAAAGCCAGAACACTGTCTTGAAGGCAGACTGTGGAAAAGATGGATGTTTAATATACCGTATGAAAAATGCAACATTTTAGCAGAATGTCATTTATCATAATATGACTGTGATACTATGCTCTCCTCTCCATTCTGTAGCTGTTGATACGCGTGTGTGTGTGTGTGTGTCTTGGCTAATGTCTAGCAAAGGGGTCAAGGGCGATTACCTATCGACTCAATCTGGAAATTAAACGTCAGCTCGGCTGAAAGCTTTCTACTGGACTTCAGCCTCCCCTGCAGATTCACAATCTTAATGGATCCTGGGGGGGAAAATGACATATGGAAGTTAAACAATGATGCTATTACAAGAAACTGAAGACATCCAGGCACAAAATGGCTCCCGTCCATCCAGGCGGGGTGCAACACATTGGTGGCTATTGGGGTGAGTTTACCCCATGTCATTTAAAGGACAGCTCAGTGATAAAACATTATACACTGTTAATATATTGTCATAATGTTATTAGAAATGCATACAATGAATGTACAATGCATGTATAATCTATATAGATAATATTACAATACAAATCAGATTTTTGGATAGTCAAGACATGCTGCTCGACTCACGATCCAAGCAGACAAGAATGGTGTCTCTTTCCAGTTGAGTCACATGGATAACACAGGTCTGTGGAGTGTCTAGGAGGAAATAAAACATAAAAACCTCAACTGAACATTTAATCTTTTGCTTTATTAACGTCAAACATTTTCCATTATGAATGTACACAACGATATAGGACTATATTTCCTCTATAATTGTTAACTTTTTAAAAGTTAACAATTTCCAGTATGGTCAATGTGTAGAATGTGAACGTCAGCCTCCAGTGTGTGCTACGATAAAAAATATCAAGAATAATGGGGATAAAAAAATGATGATATTGAATGTTTAATTTCAATGAAGTTCCATTGTCATATTAAAGGAGCACTAAAATCTAGAGTTGTGTCAAGTCTATGTCAATGAGGAGTCAAGGTCAATCTTTGAATGAGACCTTACCGGACTCTTTGAGCCAGGGGCAAGCGGTGTTGGGGTCCAGTGTCTCAAAGCGTACCACCTGGTTGAGCTCCGTGCCCTTGCTGACGCCCATACAGATGAGGGGGTACTGGTGCTCGGGCACCACAAGCATCTCAAAAACCTCCATCGGACAGGGCAGGGGAAAGTCAATGTTCTTAGGAGGAGAGGGTTAGCGTTAGCATTAGGCTTGTCAATGTTAGGAAGAGAGGGTTAGCATTATCATTATGCTACATGGTCTAGACTCTAGCATGTTATCATGCTAATCTCAAATTCGTTATTCTTGAGAGGAGGAGAGTTAGCATTAGGCATGTAGACGGGTGGGGTGTTTACCAACAAAAACAACGCGCGCCGAACCACAAAGTAAAAACAGACGGGGTTGGCTTACAATCAAAGTATTATTGACAACATGTACGATATATATAGAAAAAATATAAATAACAGGGTAAGCGTTAGCATTAGCTCGTCGGTTACAAAGCAAGGGTAGCTTAGTCTATGTTGGCGGGTTAGCATGCCTATCTCAAACACAAACACCTCCAGTGCCAGCGGGGAGTCAGTGTTTTTAGGAAGAGGGAAGTGTGTTTCCATTAGCATGTAGGCTACAAAGTAAAGGGATGTCTCTTAGCATATCTCAAACACCAGGGCAGTTAGGGGAAAGTTGGGGATTGTTATTAGTCAATTCTTCCCCAGAGGCTCTTAGCATAGCTAGTGTCAATGCTTTTTTGTTTTGTGGTTGAAACCTCAATGGCCAAACTCATATGGCTATGACATGGGCTGTCAGCACTCCTCAAATGTTTGGGGAGAATGAGCCTGGCAAACACATGGAGATAGCTAAATAAATGCACACAGACACAACAATTCTTACCTTGATGAGCATGAACTTCTGCATGGGCTCCACCCATTCCAACATGACCACACTGGATTGGAAGGCTCCACACAAGTACTTGTGGCCTGTGTAAGGGTTTCTCACTAAGGGGGAATAGTTGATAGTAAGCCAGGGTTGTCAATCATACTAAGCTGTGACCACAATAATGTATTTCAAAGACCTTTCTACTATTGGTACCCAGTTGAAGAGGTTGTTGTCCTAATTGGTTATAAGGGGAAGGGAGAACTATTGTGTTTATTACATGTAGTGAAGTGATGCATCTACTCTCAATCTTGTAGCAAGATTATGTAGCAACTTGTGGGAAAGTAATGGGTCCGACGTAGAAAGAGATGAAAACCGAGGGGGGAGAGAGAGAGAGAGAAAAAGAGAATGTCCATGACTACTCACCCACACAGCACTTCTGACATCCCTTGGTGTCGGGAATCTTGTTGGAGATAGAAAATTTCCTGAAACCACAATAACAAAGTCTGAAAAGTAGGACTCTACCCACAGAAAACTCCTACACACAGAGGCATCGCCATCTTCTTACCTTGGAATGATTTTGTCTGGGAGCCGGTGGGTGGGGATGGCCATTGGCAGCTTCTGCATCTGTCGAGCGTGCTCATACAGACCCGCCAGATTGTGACAGTAGAGCTGCGAGGCTTTTCCTGCCAAAAAACACAACGAACACACCTTTTGAATGCTTTGAAGGCAATTATAATATCTTTAATTTTCACACAAAAAGTGCAGCGTCTAACTGCTTGTATATCTGGAGCAAGTATTGACAAGTAGTATTTACATTTACGAGTGCATATTTCATGATAAAATTAGACTAATGCTCTTGATGACAGATTGTTGCTTATGATTTATGTTTTTAATGTCTGTCACTGTCATTGTGTGCGGCCAAAGGTACATTTAAATGATGTGTCTGGAGAATCTATTCTATTCTGGAAACTACAAACAAACAACGTAAAACTTTGTGTGCACTACAGTTATTTGTTGAGATATATTAGCAATGTGTGGCAATACAGGTTTCTATGATGAATCCTTACCAGATATGGAGAGCAGACTATTACTCATGACATAAAGCCATGTACACCTCCGGGGAAAGAGCTAGGAAATAAAAAAATGTATCTGTTTTTAATAGTTCTGTAGGTGGTCAAATTAAATCATAATCCGTGTCTCGTTCTGGATGAAACCTCAAATCCTTGTGGATAAAACCTTGTGGCTCAAACCTCAAATCCTTTACTTACGTCACAAAGAAGCAAGCATTCAAATTGAACTATAATCTGTAATATGATGTGATAGAGAATATTTCAACCTTCACATAAATACATAGATTATGTTTTATACATTACACTGTAAAAACATTGGAAGCAGTTACAACAATTGAAATTTACTGACAAAAAGATAATACAAATGAAATAATGAGACACTGACCTGTTCCATGGAGGAGTCATGCAGTTCGTTGAGATTTAGAGTGTAAATGCCCTCTTCGGCACCGAATAGCAGGTATTGGTCTAAAACAGAGAATGAAACGATTAAGTATTATAACAGAGAGAGACCGGTATAAACTTGGACAATACACATATTGCTTAGGACTCTGCCTAAGAAGGAAACTAATAGTAGCACATGCAAACTGCAAATAAGACATGGGGTAAGACAAAGACGAAAATCAAGTTAGCTTAGACTCCTGTTCTAGGTTTCTCCAAGCCTTTCTTCGAACAAGAATACAGTGGGACGCCTGGTAGCGCGAGACTGAAAATAAAGTAATCCAATCAATTGCAGATAAAAGGTCAACCGCACAGCGGGTTTGGTCAAAATATTAACCGCGATCTGTCTGTCAGACCCTGCACACCCCACACCCTTGCGGACATTGTCATTGAACATTGACACAAATCCACATGGTCTGTCCTTAAAATACAGCATAAATACAGTTTCCTGTTATCTGCAATTGATGGAATCAGGGTCCATGGCAGTTAGACAGAAATGAATTGGCACGAGGCCCACCTCTCGTGTCGGGGTTGATCCAAGACGCCGCACAGTGGATCTTTAGAGGGCAGCCATTGAAGACTTTGGAGAAACAGGCTCCCATCTGTGCAGCGAAAATAGAAAACAACATGTAGAGGAATGTAGATGTTTAGTTATAGTTGATCAATGTAGAGCACCTGGAAAAACCCTTTATAAATTCAGTCCAATATAATAAATAGCTTATTTTAAAACAAAGTTGTGGCAGGATCTCTAGCTCGAGGGTTGCGGTAATTACAAATGTGTTATGAACTCAACACTACTACTTTTAGGTTGCTAATGAATTAATTACAATTCACATAAATTATTTAGATAATGAATGTGTACTAAACACATTTGTGCTTTTGTTTCTGTATCTTAGTGCTCATTTGCTTTTTCCTACTGTACAGAGTTATAGTTTTCTACTTGACAATGCGTGTGTGTAAGAGCAGGTAAGGGGTGTTAAGACTTACGTGGACTTTTGGCGTGGGGGGAAGGCCATTACTGATTGGTTTCTGAGGAAACAGGAAATGGCATCATCATACCAAGGTCAGCGTAAAATAATGAACAATCATAGTTAAAATATACTGTATATTATACTGTAATATTACTAAATATAAAAATAATATGTGGATCTTATAGAGTTCTATTAAACTATGTGTTAACAATGGTATCCTTCTGTCTTTATCAGTGCTGTAAAATCTTGGGAATGACACTTTGAATGAACTATAAGTGATCTTTAATTCTTGAGTCGTTGCTTATTAATGAGTAACTAATGAGGTAAACATAGAATAAATGCTCTTTGTTCAGAGCTCTGGGTGCAAATAAAAATCCACTTCTAAGAAGAATGAGAAGATTTATGTTTAGTCATAATGCAAAACCGCATAATTATCTATTTTGCAATGAAAATGTAAGTCTTATCATAGCTGTTAGGACATGTTAATGAATTAATCACCATTTACATTAATTATTCACCAAGTAACTTACTTTCAGGTAACACATATATGTAAAAATGTGAAAAGGTCAGAAACATTTTAAATAACACTTTCTATGAACCAGTGCTGTGCAATGCACTATGAATAGATTATGCAATAACACATTATGTACATAATAAACACCTCATTATAGATATTAATGAATTAATGACAGCCATGACCGGTTATCAATATAATGCACTTTACTCCCTGTATGTTTAACACATAATGCTTACAGGAAGTCTTATAATGCACTATGGACTTGACAGAATCCACTTTAAGCGCATTATATACAGAAAATTCACCAAAAGTGTCGCCACCAATTTTTACGCACAGCTTCTGACCAAGGCTAAATTACTATTAGCCTTCGACAACTACTATGATTATTATTATTTGACCATGCTGGTCATTTATGAACATTTGAACATCTTGGCCATGTGCTGTTATAATCTCCACCCAGCACAGCCTGGCCACCCCTCATAGCCTGGTTCCACTCTAGGTTTCTTCCTAGGTTTTGGCCTTTCTAGGGAGTTTTTCCTAGCCACCGTGCTTCTACACCTGCATTGCTTGCTGTTTGGGGTTTTAGGCTGGGTTTCTGTACAGCACTTTGAGATATCAGCTGATGTAAGAAGGGCTTTATAAATAAATTTGATTTGATACTGTGATGTTACCAGAATCTCTTTCCTGTCCTTCCTTGTGGTGACACAAGGTGGCATAGTAGACTGCTTCTCGGCACCACCAGCATCCCCGCTCACTTCTGACGGGCTGAAACCATTGCCTGTTAGGAGGGAACTTAATTATTGATTTATTTTTAAATATTACATTATTTATTTAAATGATTCCCCAATAGCCACAATCTGAATGGTGCTGTGGAGAGTGAAAAGGAAGCAAGAGAGTATGTGGCTCTGTGGGAACTGAGAAATTCCAACAATTGTGCTGAAACAAGACACTGATAAGACTAAGATCCCCACAGTAACTAAACTAAGATTTGTCTCAATAGTCTAAAGTGGCGTCCACTCCTCGTCTCTTCTCCTTCACCTTGGCATATCTGAAAACAACAGGACAGGCGAATGCAATAGGATGGAATAGGCCAGGTACTAGTTCAGTTCTTTCACGTCAAAGGCAGATGAAGGAAAGCTGATGAGGGGAGGAAAACTATTGAGATGCACACGTGAGGGACAGTCAGCTTCGTTTGAAAGTTGGCCCCTGCCACCAGACTACTCGAAGTGGACAGGATGTGGAAACTGGGGAAGTTTGTGTGAGTGTATTGGAGGGTGACTCATGTGGCAGTGAGGGTGTGTGACATTATCGCATGCCAACACCAGACACACCACTGCTCCTAATTAAACTGACAGGCTATAAATACTAGCTGGCAACCGCGCGTGTACACACACACACGCGCACACACACAGGGTCCACTTTGGAAAAGCTGACTGGCTAAGACAGGGAGGAGGTGGGGTGGAGCCTCTTGAGGATGTTGGCAGGGTTGGAAGGAGGAAGGAGAGATCCCTGAAAACAGTGGTAGCTTTTATCTCAGCATCATCACACTTATTGTCTAAGTGTTACAGGTTTGGTATTGTGGTTGTTATTGTGATGAATTGAAGTGACTGACTGACTGATTCATTCATTCATCTGACTCCCACCCACCCACTAATTAATTAATTAATTAATTAATTCATTCATTCATTCATTCAAGGGGACCACAGCTTTGGTCCTCCAATTAAGTGCAGGGGAGATAAGAAAACCCGCATTAATGCATTTCTGACAGAATTGTCTACATCTCCCAGAATGCACCCATTCAGTTTGTGAGCATGCCTTTAAACTACGTTACCTACCTAAGCTAAGCTGCTTGTGCGGGGGGAGTCTGGGGGGCGGCGGCCTGGGCGGCACATGGGTGGCAGAGCGGGCGGGGCTCTCGGCGGCTGGACAACGCTTTATGGTCCCCCCGTGGTCGTCATGGTCACCGGGGGAGCCATGGTGAGCAGGGGAGCCATGGTGTGCAGGGGAGTTGGCAACATCCTGTGGAATGGGAATGGGCTAAGAGCAAAATACAAAACAAAGAGATAGGATATCAGGGTTCTGGTAAATTCCCATTTAATGAAGTTAACTGAATTGAAACAAATGACATTTGTAAAATAAAATCATACGTTGAAATTGATTTGACCCCCAGCGCAACAGGATCGACATCAAAGCACACACGTCAACATGTAAACATCATCATTAGATGTAAAGTCACACCAAGAAATATCTCGAATATTATGCTCTATTGCACACAATAGGGTTATAGGAAATATAAACAAATGTTGTGCTATGTTCAATTTAAAGTGGTGCCACAAAAGGATTCCTGTGTGTGCACTGTAGAAAATAGATCATCTTGCAGGTTTATATGTGAGAAAACACTACGCTCTCAGTCTCATACGATGGACAATGAGTAATTTGAAGAATACATACCTTAACGTTGGGAGGCGGTGGTGGAGGCTCTTTGGGCCGCATTGTGGAGCCCTTGGCACTAAGAGAGAGATAGGGCATAACTATTAGAACAACCTATTGTACTAATAGTTATATCTTTCTTTGTGTATCAAAAACACAGTGTACAAAAAAATTAAGAACACTTTCCTAATATTGAGTTGCACCCCCCATCCCTTTGCCCTGAGAACAGCCTCAATTCGTCAGGGCTGGACTCTACAAGGCAACAAAACCATTCCACAAAGATGCTGGCCCATGTTGACTCCAATGCATCCCACAGTTGTCAAGTTGGCTAGATGTCCTTTGGGTGGTGGACCATTCTTGATACACACGGGAAACTGTTGAGCGTTGCAGTTCTTGACACAAACCGGTGGGCCTGTCACCTGCTACAATACCCTGTTCAAAGGCACTTAAATATTTTTGTCTTGTCCATTCACCCTCTGAATGGTACACATACACAGTCCATGTCTCAATTGTCTCAAGGCTTCAAAATCTTTTTTTTCCGCCTGCCTCCTCCCCTTCACCTACACGGATTGAAGTTTATTTAACAAGTTACATCAATAAGGGATCATAGCTTTCACCTGGATTCAGTCTGTCATGGAAAGAGCAGGTGTTCATACACTCCGTGTATATCCTGGGTCACGTTCATTAGGCACTATTTGGCATTATTAGGCATCAAATGGAAGAAAACACAGTAAATAAAAAGACGGACTACCTGGACTTGTCCAATAAGAAACACTTAATGAACATGAACCTGGCTCCCGGTAGAGTAGCCAGTTCCTATAATTTGCATAACGAAAAATGTATAGATGAAATGTTAAGAGGACAGTTGTTAAGTTGAAATGAGAAAGAGGTTGAAGACAGTAGGACTTACTGTTGCATTTCATCATCGTGGTCACCACCATCATTATCACCACAATCATCATCATCACCACCATCATCATCGTCGTCATCTAAATGAGTCTCGTGTCCCCTAAGGGAGAAGAGGGATGTACATTTCAATTCAATACAACATTATTAATGCCTTTGTAATTGCCCCTCTGGGATTAATGCAATACAATTATTTGTAGTTCTTTTGAATTGAAGAGGTACAGTGGTAGACAGGCATTTCTCAATCGTGGCTCAAAATCAGCTGAGCACTCCCTTCTAAGGGCTTTGGAGAGATGAGGAAAGATCCACCCCATAACAACAATCCTATTGAACAGAATTTCAGCAGTGGGATGCATGCTCTTCTCCTGTCCAATGTAGAAGAATTGCTAGTAGGCACCTCATGTCCAAAACATTTCAACAGTGAAATGTGATACTATGCACAATTATTCATTTCAATGTGAGGTCTACTTTAAAACCTGTTGTGGATAGGGGGCAGTATTTTCACGGACGGATAAAAAACGTACCCGATTTAATCTGGTTACTACTCTTGCCCAGAAACTAGAATATGAATATAATTAGTAGATTTGGATAGAAAACACTCTAAAGTTTCTAAAACTGTTTGAATGGTGTCTGTGAGTATAACAGAACTCATATGGCAGGCAAAAACCTGAGAAGATTCTAGGCAGAAAGTGGCCCGTCTGACAATTTGTAGTCCTTCTGTTGCATCTCTATCAAAATTACAGCATCTGTGCTGTTACGTGACACTTTCTAAGGCTTCCATTGGCTCTCTAAAGCCTTCAGAAAGCGGAATGACGTGTCTCCCGTCTCTGGGCAAAGTACAGCAGCAGAGTTTGTAAGTGGACTGCCTGGGGACAGTGCGCGTTCACGAGACCTCACCATTTTTTTTCTTTCACTCTTTGAATGAATACAACGTTGCCCGGTTGGAATATTATCGCAATTTTACGAGAAAAATAGCATAAAAAATTATTTTAAACAGCGTTTGACATGCTTCTAAGTACGGTAATGGAATATTGTGAATGTTTTTTGTCACGAAATGCACTCGCGCGTTACCCTTCGGATAGTGACCTGAACGCACAAACAAAACGGAAGTATTTGGATATAACTATGGATTATTTGGAACCAAAACAACATTTGTTGTTGAAGTAGAAGTCCTGGGAGTGCATTCTGATGAAGAACAGCAAAGGTAATCCAATTTTTCTAATAGTAATTCTGAGTTTTGGCTGCCCCGACGTTGGCGGGTCTGAATAGCTAGCCTGTGATGGCTGAGCTATGTACTCAGAATATTGCAAAATGTGCTTTCGCCGAAAAGCTATTTTCAAATCTGACATAGCGTTTGCATAAAGGAGTTCTGTATCTATAATTCTTAAAATACTTGTTATGTATTTTGTCAACGTTTATCATGAGTAATTTAGCAAATTCACCAGAAGTTTTCGGTGGGTATGCTAGTTCTGAACATCACATGCTAATGTAAAAAGCTGTTTTTTGATATAAATATGAACTTGATTGAACAAAACATTGTTTAACATAATGTCCTAGGAGTGTCATCTGATGAAGATCATCAAAGGTTAGTGGTGCATTTAGCTGTGGTTTTGTTTTTTGTGACATATATGCTTGCTTTGAAAATGGCTGTGTGACTATTTTTGGCTGGGTACTCTCCTGACAATTTAATGTTTTGCTTTCACTGTAAAGCCTGTTTGAAATCGGACAATGTGGTTGGATTAACGAGAGTCTTATCTTTCAAATGGTGTAAAATAATCATATGTTTGAGAAATTGAAGGTATAGCATTTTTAAGGTTTTTGTATTTCGCGCCACGCTCTACCATTGGATATTTGGCGAGGCGTTCCGCTAGCGGAACGTCTGTCCTCAACAGGTTTAAGGCGTCCGAATGCTTCCCAGCCGAAACCGATCGGAAGAGTCTGTGCATATATTGCTTTGTTTTGGACATCGGTGAGGGGTTTTTTTCAGGCACATTTTTTTTTATCTTGAGGCAAACTGAAGTTGGTAGCCGAAGTCTACGTCCCTTCATCAGTCATTGTTTAACAGTAGGGATTCCTCAGTAAAGTCTGTTGTCATTCAACGAGCGGTGACTCGTTTTCATGCAATTATTTTGGTTGAGAAATACTGCACCAAACACCTTAGTTAGGATGTAAAATTGCACGACTAAGATCTCCTCGGCAAAATGAATGATATTTCTTGTGTTACTTTGGATTCATTCGGACTATTTTGAGGAAGCGTATACTGGCTATGGCGTCTCAAAATGAACAAACTACTATTTCCGCTTTTTTCTTGTTTTTCAAGCAGAGGTCTTTTGAGGGAGTATGCGAGCACCCTCGTTCGGTTCGCCTAGCCGACTGAAGCATGCTGACGTCTTTAGTAGTGAACCGGCCAACATTTGAGAGTGCCCTGCTTCTGTAAGTGCCATTTCATCAACAAAGATGAAAGTAGAGAAGACACCCGAAACAGTCAACGCCTTATTTTGAACTGAGTCTAGCTATCTATTTGTGTTGTCTTACCAAACATTTTTTATTTTATTTATTTCACCTTTATTTAACCAGGTAGGCTAGTTGAGAACAAGTTCTTATTTGCAACTGCGACCTGGCCAAGATAAAGCACAGCAATTCGACACATTCAACAACACAGAGTTACACATGGAATAAACAAAACATACAGTCAATAATACAGTAGAACAAAAGAAAACAAAGTCTATATACAGTGA
This sequence comes from Salmo trutta, assembly GCF_901001165.1. Classification (NCBI taxonomy): domain Eukaryota; kingdom Metazoa; phylum Chordata; class Actinopteri; order Salmoniformes; family Salmonidae; genus Salmo; species Salmo trutta. Next base: position 20,047,276 of record NC_042994.1, read on the forward strand.
GTGCAAATTAGGTAAGTTAAGGCAATAAATAGTCCATGGTGGCGAAGTAATTACAATATAGCAATTAAACACTGGAATGGTAGATGTGCAGAAGATGAATGTGCAAGTAGAGATACTGGGGTGCAAAGGAGCAAGATAAATAAATAAATACAGTATGGGGATGAGGTAGGTAGATAGATGGGCTGTTTACAGATGGACTATGTACAGGTGCAGTGATCTGTGAGCTGCTCTGACAGCTGGTGCTTAAAGCTAGTGAGGAAGATATGAGTCTCCAGCTTCAGAGATTTTTGCAGTTCGTTCCAGTCAATGGCAGCAGAGAACTGGAAGGAAAGACGACCAAAGGAGGAATTGGCTTTGGGGGTGACCAGTGTGATATACCTGCTGGAGCGCGTGCTATGAGTGGGTGCGGCTATGGTGACCAGTGAGCTGAGATAAGGCGGGGCTTTACCTAGCAGAGACTTGTAGATAACCTGTAGCCAGTGGGTTTGGCGACGAGTATGAAGTGAGGGCCAACCAACGAGAGCGTACAGGTCGCAATGGTGGGTAGTGTATGGGGCTTTGGTGACAGAACGGATGGCACTGTGATAGACTGCATCCAGTTTGTTGAGTAGAGTGTGGAGGCTATTTTATAGATGACATCACCGAAGTCGAGGATCGGTAGGATGGTCAGTTTTACAAGGGTATGTTTGGCAGCATGAGTGAAGGATGCTTTGCTGCGATATAGGAAGCTGATTCTAGATTTAATTTTGGATTGGAGATGCTTAATGTGAGTCTGGAAGGAGAGTTTACAGTCTAACCAGACACCCAGGTATTTGTAGTTGTCCACGTATTCTAAGTCAGAGCCGTCCAGAGTAGTGATGCTGGACGGGCGAGCAGGTGCGGGCAGTGATCGATTGAATAGCATGCATTGAGTTTTACTTGCGTTTAAGAGCAGTTGGAGGCCACGGAAGGAGAGTTGTAAGGCATTGAAGCTCGTCTGGAGGTTAGTTAATAACACAGTGTCCAAAGAGGGGCCAGAAGTATACAGAATGGTGTCATCTGCGTAGAGGTGGATCAGAGAATCATCATTGCAAGAGCAACATCATTGATGTATACAGAGAAGAGGGTCGGCCCGAGAATTGAACCCTGTGGCACACACATAGAGACTGCCAGAGGTCCGGATAACAGGCCCTCTAATTTGACACACTGAACTCTATCAGAGAAGTAGTTGGTAAACCAGGCGAGGCAATCATTTGAGAAACCAAGGCTGTCAAGTCTGCCAATAAGAATGTGGTGATTGACAGAGTCGAAAGCCTTGGCCAGGTCGATGAATACGGCTGCACAGTAATGTCTCTTATCGATGGCAGTTATGATGTCGTTTAGGACCTTGAGCGTGGCTGAGGTGCACCCATGACCAGCTCTGAAACCAGATTGCATAGCGGAGAAGGTACGGTGGGATTCGAAATGGTCGGTAATCTGTTTGTTAACTTGGCTTTCGAAGACCTTAGAAAGACAGGGTAGGATAGATATAGGTCTGTAGCAGTTTGGGTCTAGAGTGTCACCCCCTTTGAAGAGGGGGATGACCGCGGCAGCTTTCCAATCTTTGGTAATCTCAGACGATACAAAAGAGAGGTTGAACAGGCTAGTAATAGGGGTTGCAACAATTTCGGCAGATAATTTTAGAAAGAGAGGGTCCAGATTGTCTAGCCCGGTTGCTTTGTATGGGTCCAGATTTTGCAGCTCTTTCAGAACATCAGCTATCTGGATTTGGGTGAAGGAGAAATGGTGGGGGCATTGGCGGGTTGCTGTGGAGGGTGCCGGGCAGTTGACCGGGGTAGGGGTAGCCAGGTGGAAAGCATGGCCAGCCGTAGAGAAATGCTTCTTGAAATTCTCAATTATAGTGGATTTATCGGTGGTAACAGTGTTTCCTAGCCTCAGAGCAGTGGGCAGCTGGGAGGAGGTGCTCTTATTCTCCATGGACTTTACAGTGTCCCAGAACTTTTTTGAGTTAGTACTACAGGATGCAAATTTCTGTTTAAAAAAGCTAGCCTTAGCTTTTCTAACTGCCTGTGTATATTTGTTCCTAACTTCCCTGAAAAGTTGCATATCACGGGGGCTATTCGATGCTAATGCAGAATGCCACAGGATGTGTTTGTGCTGGTCAAGGGCAGACAGGTCTGGAGTGAACCAAGGACTATATCTATTCCTAGTTCTAAATGTTTTGAATGGGGCATGCTTATTTAAGATGGTGAGGAAGGCACTTTTAAAGAATAGCCAGGCATCATGTACTGACGGGATGAGGTCAATGTCATTCCAGGATACCCCGGCTAGGTCGATTAGAAAGGCCTGCTCACAGAAGTGTTTTAGGGAGCGTTTGACAGGGATGAGGGGTGGTCGTTTGGTCGCAGACCCATTACGGATGCAGGCAATGAGGCAGTGATCGCTGATATCTTGATTGAAAACAGCAGAGGTGTATTTGGAGGGCGAGTTAGGATGACATCTATGAGGGTGACCGTGTTTACGGATTTGGGGTTGTACCTGGTAGGTTCATTGATAATTTGTGTGAGATTGAGGGCTTAGATTGCTTAGATGGTCGGGGTGTTAAGCATGTCCCAGTTTAGGTCACCTAGTAGCACGAGCTCAGAAGATAGATGGGGGGCAATCAATTCACATATGGTATCGAGGGCACAGCTGGGGGCAGAGGGAGGTCTATAGCAAGTGGCAACAGTGAGAGAGTTGTTTCTGGAAAGGTGAATTTTTAGAAGTAGAAGCTCGAATTGTTTGGGTACAGACTTGGATAGTAATACAGAACTCTGCAGGCTATCTTTGCAGTAGATTGCAACACCGCCCCCTTTGGCAGTTCTATCTTGGCGGAAAATGTTATACAGTGAGGGAAAAAAGTATTTGATCCCCTGCTGATTTTGTACGTTTGCCCACTGACAAAGAAATGATCAGTCTATAATTTTAACGGTAGGTTTATTTGAACAGTGAGAGACAGAATATTGTTATTCTGTCACTCACTGTTCAAATAAACCTACCATTCAAATTATAGACTGATCATGTCTTTGTCAGTGGGCAAACGTACAAAATCAGCAGGGGATCAAATACTTTTTTTCCTCACTGTAGTTAGCGATGGAGATTTCAGGGTTTTTGGTTGTTTTCCTAAGCCAGGATTCAGACACGGCTAAGACATCCGGGTTGGCAGAGTGTGCTAAAGCAGTGAGTAAAACAAACTTAGGGAGTAGGCTTCTAATGTTAACATGCATGAAACCAAGGCTTTTACGGTTACAGAAGTCAACAAATGAGAGCACCTGGGGAGTGGGAGTGGAGCTAGGCACAACAGGGCCTGGATTAACCTCCACATCACCAGAGGAACAGAGGAGAAGTTGGATAAGGGTACGGCTAAATGCTATACGAACTGGCCGTCTAGCACGTTCGGAACAGAGAGTAAAAGGAGCAGGTTTCTGGGCACGATAGCATAGATTCAAGGCATAGTGTACATGCAAAGGTAAGGTAGGATGTGAGTACATTGGAGGTAAACCTAGGCATTAAGTAATGATGAGAGAGATATAGTCTCTAGAGACGTTTAAACCAGGTAATGTCATCGCATAAGTAGGAGGTGGAACAACATGGTTGGTTAAGGCATATTGAGCAGGGCTAGAGGCTCTACACTGAAATAAGACAGTAATCACTAACCAGGACAGTAATGGACGAGGCATATTCATATTAGAGAGAGGCATGCGTAGCCAAGTGAACATATGGGTCCAGTGAGTGGTTGGGCAGACTGGGGACACGGCGATTCAGACAGTTAGCAGGCCGATGCTAACAAGCTAACAGTTAGTAGGCCAGGGCTAAACAAGCTAGCAGTTAGCAGACCGGGGCTGGCAAGCTAGCAGTTGGCAGACCAGGGCTAGCAGTTAGCAGATCGGGGGCAGGCAAGCTAGCAGTTAACAGACCGGGGCTAGCAAGTTAGCCTTTGGGGGATGTCACGATGGTGGTAAGTCTGTTTTTGCCTCTTCGTGCGGTGACGTCAGACCAGTCGTGGAATTAGTAGGGTTCCAAGTAGCTCTAGGTAGCTAGTAGGCCGCGGTTAGCAGAATGGGCCTTCAGCGGACGTCGCGCCTGAGGGGCCTGTTGGAATCCTTGGGCAGATTATGTCGGTATTCCAGTCGTAGAGGATCGGTGGGGTTCCTTCCCCAGTACCGGCAGTAGAAGGGGTCCGGATATTGTAGCCCAGGAGTGGGCTTCGGTGATAGCACAAGAGCCCTGGCCATGCTAGCTTCAGGCTAATTGGTGCTTGCTCCGGGATGGAAACACTAGCCAGGAGTAGTCACCCGGGATTGCGGTTAGCTAGTTGCGAAGATCCAGATGAAAATGTTCAGAGTTTGCGGTAGGAATCCGGGGAAAAAAATAAAAAATAATAATAGGTCCGTTATGCTCTGATTTGAGTCACGTTGTTTGAACTGGTGAGAGCTTTCCGAGCTAAAGGTTAGCTGATGACTGCTAGCAATGGTTTGCTGACTGATAGCTGGTAGGTAGTTAGCTGGCTAGCTTCAGTTGAGGGATTCCAGATCCGAAGTAAATAGAAATACTTATGAAAAAACAGCAGATCCACGCCACATTGGGTGAGGCGGGTTGCAGGAGAGTACTTAAAAGTTGAGGTTTAGGAAAATATTTTACAAAGATATGCGAAGAAAAATATATATACAAGGGACACGACAGGACAAAAACGTCTGACTGCTACGCCATCTTAGATTACATCACGTGTGGCAAGACAACGAACATTGGAGTTGGCTATATACAGCATAAACCGATCTAGCACCTGCTCGTCACTTGTGTATTTGAAATCAGTGTGCAGGTATCTTTCCTGCATGAGGTGTATTTTCTTTACCCTAACGCTGAGAATTAATGGATGCTAGCAGCACACCACCCTAGCCGCAACAAGACAAAGATTATAATAAACAATAGCGGACATCCCGCTGGCTTTCAGCCCCTCTGCGCTATAACTGGTCATATGGCTTTAACGCCTCAGCAAGGGTGAGAAATCACCCCGGTCTCCACAGAAGTGGTTCTAAAGCAAGTTAGTCGTCCATTTCACTCGGACAAGCAGAGGCAAAAGGTTAGGTCACATTAAATATTGAGTAGTGCAAGAGAGAGAGAGAGGTGGGGGGAGGAAGAGCTAAAAATTAAGGGAATGAGAAAGCGAGGCTGAAGATGAGAACAATATGAGGGGAAAGGGATGAGAATAAAATAGTCCAGAAAGAAAAGACAGAGATAAGAATAAATGTTATTTAACCAGGGAAGTCACATTTATTTTTCCAATTGAGACCTGTCATATATAGAGAGTTAGAAAGAAAGGGGAGTAAAAATGAGAAAAATGGGGACAGGAAGGAAAGACATAGCTGGGCCTACCTCTGGTTTAGCTCCTCCTCCACCGATTTCAGAAGACTCCTGTTGTGAGAAAATGACAGGAGATAATTAGAGAAAACAGAAAATGACATGCTGTTTACATTTGAACACAAGGGGTACTTGCAGGGGGTGGTTGGGGATGAGGGAGACGATTTACAAAAACACGGTTTTACAAAAAGGCTTTTATTGACTGTAAAGATGGCGCATTGATCATTCAAAGGCAGATTTTGTGTCAGTTTTTTGGGAGATGCTGTGAAAGTACCCAACCACCTTCGCTTTCTTGTCTAAAAATATCAGTGGAGCCATGTTCCTTTTTGTAAAATAACTTTGCCGCCTGTTTCTCCAATCTCGATTCTCGGTGTTTTGGTTGTAAATTATTTAGTGCATACCGGGGTCGTGCGCTGAGGGCAGTTCCAACAAACAAATTGCAGAGTGATTGTGTCGGGAAAAAAAAGGCTATTTATGTTTTATGAATTAGCACTCTGCAAAACCTCTCGATAGGTAGGAAGAATGTTGGCTGAACATTAAAAAACTAAACCCAGACAAACATCAAAGCTGAAAGGGTTTCCTGCTAGTGAACAAAAACCTCTCAAACACACTGCTCAGCAGTAATCTACTCAATTTACTATTGATTGGTTCCAATGGCTCAATTATGTCATGATGCTTGCAATACAATAGTTGTGGGTTTGATTCCTGCATAGGCCACATACAGTTAACCTATACCCAGTGAGTTGCTTTGGAAGGGTCTGCTAAAATGTATGCGTCGAAATGATATCATATTAGTAGTACTGTATAAGAGTGAATGCTACATTGCGTTGTGTGGAAAGTGCTAGCTGCACAGGTTGTGGCTACGCTAAATTACCATAGATTTTTTGGGAGGAACCATTTAAACACAGTACAACCACACATGTGGATACAGTACAATGGCATTAAAATCATGGAGGATGAGTTTAAAAACATATTTTCATTGTGGTCCTCTTGAAAATACTTTAAAACCAAAATATACAACATGAAAACAAAATACATCTAAAATACATCTCATCAATAGGGAGGAAAGAGCAAACGGAATAAAATAGATGACCAAGTAACGTTCATTGATACAATTATACTTTCTTTTAACCTCTGTCGCTTTAAAACATTTTGCTCATAAACCATTTCTTAAAGGGATAGTTCACCAAATTACAAAAGGACACATTGGTTTCCTTACCCTGTAAGCAGTCTATGGACAAGGTATGACAGCAATGCATGATATGGTTTTGTGGGACAAATCATAATCAAGTCATGGGACCGATATTAGCAATTTTCGTGCATTATTTTCAAATCATCCAAAAGTATCTAAAATTGATTGTGAAGCTTAACAAAGTCACTTATAGATGTTTTGAATATGATGTGCAAAAATGCTAATATCGGTCCCATAACTTGAATGGGATTTGTGCCACAAATGCACTTGGAACAGTCCCAGGGAAACTAAACCAAAGCATTGATTGTTGTCATAAACCAATATGTTATTTGGTCATTTGGGTGAACTATCCCTTTAAGGTTTATCGTAAAACTCACTTGCGTAGGGATGGATTTTATATGGTTTGGTACACCATTCCATTCCTCTGCACCAGTGTTAAGAAAATAGCTTTTTCCAGCCATGCTCCTATAGTGCAGCGGAGGCTACGAGAGTCTCTAATTAAATTAAAAATAACCAGACAGGTAACTGGGGGCAAGGTCATGTATAACTTTAAAACTATCAACAGTTTGATCTGCACCACCCGGAGATCAACTGGAAGTCAGTTCAGTTCCCTGAATTTATTAGGACAAATGTGTATTCTAGGGCTGAGCTTGAGTACAATTCTCATCAGTTGGATTTGGGCCATTTAAAGTTTGTCCCTCAGATTTTTTTATGCCACTGGACCATGAGATACAATCATAGTCATAGTGGCACTGGATCAGAGATATTGCCAGGGTCTGCATAGTAGGCTACTGTTTAAGAGAGGTTGCTATGTGTGGAGAGCGCTAGCTACACAAGTTGTGGCTAAGCTAAATGATCATAATCATTATTACTAGTACTGTATAAGAGCAGAGGGAGCACGCCACATTGCTAGGCTATGTGTGAAAAGCGCAAGTCAATTACCAACAAATATACTGTATACTAGTACTGTAGAAAGGATGCTACATTGCTATGTGTGGAAAGCACTAGCGACACAGGTAGCGCCTAAGCTAAATTACCATATTATATTATTACTACTCCTGTATAAGACAGGATGGTACGTTGTTAGTGTGTAAAGCGCCAGCTTAACGGGTTGTGGCTAAGCTAAATAACCAAATTATCATATTATTACTAATAATGTATATAAGGGTACTGCATTGCTTTGTGTGAAAAGCTCAAACTTCACAGGTTGTGAATAGGCCCATCGGTTAGCGTAACTGGGAGCGACACCTCTCGCCTGTCTCACTCGTGTGTCATTCCATCTGTCTCGATGCCCCACCGGCCTTCTCAAATCTCCATCTTCCCCTATTATCCCTCTCCCCTTCATTCATGGCTGTCTCTACAAATAAACAATAAAATACGAATGGAGAGTGGAAAAGTTTTGGGAAAAAGTCTACACATATTCAAGATGCCCATTAAGATTCAGTGCAATGCAACCAGAGTTGGGTTCAAATACTACTTGAAATCATTTCAAATACTTTATCTGGGCTTGATTGGCCTTGCCTAGCGGCAAAAGTGCACTCCAGATAAGCTGAAGAAAACACTAAAAGTATTTGAAAAATGTCAAATAGTATAATCGAATCCAGGTCTGAATGCAACTTGCCTAGTCACCTTACCCTTACACTTGCAGTGCTGTAAAAAAAGTTGTCTTGCAGCATGACCCAGCTGCGTGTCAGCTTCAGCTTGCTGCCTGACATTCTCCTGTAGAATTCTCTGATACAGAGCAGAATTTATATTTCCTTTTATTAAGGCAAGTCGTCCAGGTCCTGAGGCAGCAAAGCATCCCCAAACCATCACACTACCACCACCAATGCAGTGTTTGGTTTTTGCCAGGCATAATGGGACCCATGTCATCCAAAAAGTAAATATTTTGAATCATCTGTCCATAGATCATTATTCCAAGAGTTTTGACGATCGTCCACGTGCTTCTTGTCAAACTTGAGTAAACGTTTTGGATGACAGTTGGGTCATACAGCAAGACAATGATCCAAAACACACAATCAAGTCTACATGAAAATGGCTAAAAAGCAACACATTTGAAGTTTAGAAATTGCCTAGTCAAAGTCCAGACTTAATCCCAATTGAGAGGATGTGCCAGGACTTGAAATGAGCAGTTAATGCTTGAAAACCCACAAATTTCGCTGAGTTACAGGAGTTCTGCAAGCAAGAGTGGGTCACAATTCCTTCACAGCGACGTGAGCGACTGATCAACAACTACAGGAAGCATTTGGTTGGAGTCATTGGAGCTAAAGGTGGCACAACCAGTTATTGAGTGTAAGGGGGCAATTCTTTCTCACACAGGGCCATTGGGTGTTGCATAACTTTGTTTATGAAAGAAATGAAATATGTAATTGTTGTGTTATTTGTACACTACATTGATATCGATTACTGCAAATCAAATAAAAAAATATGTTTTACTGGTCGCATACACACGTTTAGCAATGTTATTGAGGGTGTAGCGAAATGCTTGCATTGTTGGGTTTAGAGCTAGCATTTTACTGTACTTGTGCACGGGACATTAAAACTTGAAACCTCCATGCATGCAGTCTCACTTACTTATGCCCTCCCAAGAAGGAGCTTTTGGGAGATCCCGCTTCGTAATCCATTCGCAAGTCCTAGGAGAAATGAAGACGGTTACAAGACAGAAGCCTTATTTCATTTCACTTTGCATGTTCTATTCCTCAAGAGTCAGAAAGTCATTATAACTGCATGATGATGAGTATTAGAAATGAGAAATAAATGAATAAGGTTGGACCGAAATGAAATCATGACATGTTAAAGCTCCATCTCTTTTGAGTGATAGGTGATATTGAGGTTTTGTTGTGCAGAGGTGCTATGTATAGTGTAATTGTAGTCGAAATGCAATGTGATTGCTTTTTGATTTATTCAGTTGGTGAACATCTATTCATTGGCATGCCCTACGGCAGTCATTCAATCATGCATGCATGCAAATACATCATACCTCTTAATAATAACATTAATTTAATTGGTTAAGCATGTAATGGATACACACAAGCAAAGACTATGCTGATTGGTGATTTTTATTTTTATTTCACCTTTATTTAACCAGGTAGGCTAGTTGAGAACAAGTTCTCATTTGCAACTGCGACCTGGCCAAGATAAAGCAAAGCGTTCAACACATACAACAACACAGAGTTACACATGGAATAAACAAATATACAGTCATTAATACAGTAGAACAGGTCTATATACAGTGTGTGCAAATGAGGTAGGATAAGGGAGGTAAGGCAATAAATCGGCCAAGTTGGCGAAGTAATTACAATATAGCAATTAAACACTGGAATGGTAGATGTGCAGAAGATGAATGTGCAAGTAGAGATACTGGGGTTTAAAGGAACAAGATAAATAAATAAATACAGTATCGGGATGAGGTAGTTGGATGGGCTATTTACAGATGGGCTGTGTACAGGTGCAGTGATCTGTGAGCTGCTCTGACAGCTGGTGCTTAAAGCTAATGAGGGACATATGAGTCTCCAGCTTCAGTGATTTCTGCAGTTCGTTCCAGTCATTGGCAGCAGAGAACTGGAAGGAAAGGCGGCCAAAGGAAGAATTGGCTTTGGGATGACCAGTGAGATATACCTGCAGGAGCGCGTGCTACGGGTTGGTGCTGCTATGGTGTCCAGTGAGCTGAGATAAGGCGGGGCTTTACCTAGCAGAGATTTGTAAATGACCTGGAGCCAGTGGGTTTGGCAGCGAGTATGAAGCGAGGGCCAGCCAACGAGAGCGTACAGGTCGCAGTGGTGGGTAGTGTATGGGGCTTTGGTGACAAAACAGATGGCACTGTGATAGACTGCATGCAATTTGTTGAGTAGAGTGTTGGAGGCTATTTTATAAATGACATCGCCAAAGTCGAGGATCGGTAGGATGGTCAGTTTTACGAGGGTATGTTTGGCAGCATGAGTGAAGGATGCTTTGTTGCGATATAGGAAGCCAATTCTAGATTTAATTTTGGATTGGAGATGCTTAATATGAGTCTGGAAGGAGAGTTTACAGTCTAACCAGACGTGCGGGCAGCGATTGGTTGAATAGCATGCATTTAGTTTTACTTGCATTTAAGAGCAGTTGGAGGCCACGGAAGGAGAGTAGTATGGCATTGAAGCTCGCCTGGAGGTTAGTTAACACAGTGTCCAAAGAAGGGCCAGAGGTATACAGAATGGTGTCATCTGCGTAGAGGTGGATCAGAGAATCACCAGCAGCAAGAGCGACATCATTGATGTATACAGAGAAGAATCGGCCCGAGAATTGAACCCTGTGGCACCCCCATAGAGACTGCTGAGCTGTTTGTTTGAACGTCAACAAAATACATGTTGGTTGATACTTCATGTAATGGCAGCTACTGTATATGAACCAAAGAAATAGCTGTTTATGCTGGACACAATACTTGTCCTTACTGGTTATGACAATGATCACTATAAAATTATTTTAAATATTTACAGTATACATTTTAAAAGATAAGATGCACCCAATAAGATACATCATTGGTTAGACCACAGCCTTAAACTCAGGAAATCAAGTTGATATGACAAAACTTTAAATATATTATTAGTTGATACAACTAAGTATTTTAAGTGGGGCAACTCATCTTTTAAGGTTTAATTTCCAGGCGCTCTAATTGAGGTATCACCAACATGTCAAAAGGAGACAATCGTTAAAAGGTGAGACATTATGAGGATTTAGTACAATGATGACAAATGACCAAGGTCGACAATGACACAGCAACTCAGAAATAATTCAGGACATAGTTTACAGTCAGAACAAAACAGGCTCGGCAGTTTAAACTCAGTTTTAAACTACAGTTTTCTTTGAAAGATTAAACTTTGCTTAATAAATCAAAAAAGCTTGGTCATTCTGTCAGTTTAGTCAAGATTTTATAGAGTAGGAGGGGTAAACAAATGGCAAAGACCTTTTTAACCCTTTTCTCTGAGCTTAAACTCTATCTCCACAGTAAAGACTGGAGAGTTGACAGAAGATCCCAGGCTTTCCGGCTCAGTGACTCTGTCACCTCTCTGCCCTCCTCTATCCCTCGCCTCGCATCTCTCCAACCTCCCCCTTGTCTGAGTCTGCCATCATTGAGAGGGCGATGCGCTTTGATAACCGTCCCCGTTGCTTTTCTTCGGTTCCTTCCCCTATAATAACTAACTGTCACACAGAGATTCCAGGGCTGTGTCTCAAATGGCACACTATCTCCTATATTGTGCAGTAAAGTAGTGCACTACAGGGAATATGGTGCCATTTGGGACACACAGGGTGTCAGCTTTGCACCCAATCTCAGAGGGTGCATTTAAGAAACTGTTAAGCTACCGTCTTTAGTATCTACATTATGACAGTGAATAATGGCAATATATATGTACAACTACAACATATATGTACAACTAAATATATGCGCAAGATGTGTGCATAATTGTATCTTTAGATTAGATAAAAGCATCATCTAAATTCCATATTACAATATGATAATTCCAAAACGCCATCTCAGGGCACATTTCTGCTGTATGGCCTAACGGGAAACACTTAATAAATCCTTTAAAAAAGGATGTTACCACATCACAACACATTCATGCAGAGGTTGTGGGGAGGATGTGAGGAGGTTGTGTGGCTAAGCAGAGGCCTGTTTTACCGCGGTGCAGCTGTTGTATGATTGCTGTATATACCGTTTGCTACACAAAGCATTTGCAGCGGGCGCTTAGGCAGCACTCCCCTGTCCAACTCGGAGAGACTTGCATCTCACTACGGTTTGAACATCCCGATGGGACAAACAATGACACTTCCCTATCAATCTCTTTCTCTCAATTGCTCTTTCTATCACTTGTTCTCTCAACATCTCTCACTTTCTCAACCTCTTTACTTCTCAACCTCTGCCTCTCCCCCCTCTCTCAACCTCGCTCTCTCAATCCCTCAACCTCGCTCTCTCTCAATCCCTCAACCTCGCTCTCTCAATCCCTCAACCTCGCTCTCTCTCAATCCCTCAACCTCGCTCTCTCTCAATCCCTCAACCTCGCTCTCTCTCAATCCCTCAACCTCGCTCTCTCTCAATCGCTCAACCTCGCTCTCTCTCAATCGCTCAACCTCGCTCTCTCTCTCAATCGCTCAACCTCGCTCTCTCTCTCTCAATCGCTCAACCTCGCTCTCTCTCTCAATCGCTCAACCTCGCTCTCTCTCAATCCCTCAACCTCGCTCTCTCTCAATCCCCTCAACCTCGCTCTCTCTCAATCCCTAAACCTCGCTCTCTCTCAATCCCTCAAACTCGCTCTCTCTCAATCCCTCAACCTCGCTCTCTCTCAATCGCTCAACCTCGCTCTCTTCAATCGCTCAACCTCGCTCTCTCTCTCAATCGCTCAACCTCGCTCTCTCTCAATCGCTTAACCTCGCTCTCTCGCGCTCAACCTCGCGCTCAACCTCGCGCTCTCAATCTCGCGCTCTCAATCTCGCACTCAACCTCGCTCTCTCGCGCTCAACCTCGCGCTCAACCTCGCTCTCTCTCAATCAACCTCGCTCTCTCGCTCTCAACCTCGCTCTCTAGCGCTCAACCTCGCTCTCTAGCGCTCAACCTCGCTCTCTCTATCTCAACCTCGCTCTCTCTCTCTCTCAACCTCGCTCTCTCTCTCTCTCTCAACCTCGCTCTCTCTCTCTCTCAACCTCGCTCGCTCTCTCTCAACCTCGCTCTCTCTCTCTCTCTCTCAACCTCGCTCTCTCTCTCTCAACCTCGCTCTCTCTCTCTCTCAACCTCGCTCT